>NW_022990915.1:202802-320417 GCF_902827175.1 Gymnodraco acuticeps
GCTGAACATTTTGTGCCTTACAATAAAGGAACTTATTTAAATTAAGCTGTATTTGTCTTTTTAACAGGAAAGAACAACTAGCATATAAAAAACAAAACAATAAATCACCAACACATGTATACATAACACAAAACAAGGTTCTTTTAAATGTTGTTTGAAGTAAAATGTTAACTATCCGTATTATATTCACTTCAGATGAATAGTATCAGAAAATGTAAAATAAGAAACCAAAGTATATCAGTAGGTGATTGTCTTTGCCATTGTTTTCATCTAGTCTATACTTTTACAAGAATTAAATTCTTGGTTTTGGTGGGCCACCCCAAGATTTTCAGTGGCCCCATTTGGCCACCCCTATGAAACATTTCTGGAGGCGCCACTGACAGTCACACAGGCAGAGATCCAGGGTGATGCACATGGCTTTCCTACCCAGGAATAAGTGTTTGAAAGGCGGGGAAAGTGTTCCTGCAGCCCCCCATATAACGGTAATAATGATTAGAAATCATTTCCAGGGCAGAAAGCTGTTTTTAAAAGTGAAAAACTATTTTAAACCGTTGAAAAAGCACAAAGTGATTTGAGTGCAGTTCTCATGTGTCATCAGCCAACCTATTTCTGGCCCCTCACAGAGCCCCAAAGGACGGACTAAGCAGCTCCAGCATGTCTCCCTGACATGGGCAAACAGGCTATGTCAGACTTCCATGAAATAGACCGGGAAAACCACCTATTTGTAGCCCCTCACAGAGCCCCAAAGGACGGACTAAGCAGCTCCAGCATGTCTCCCTAACATGCATACTTCTATAACCTCGCACACCGTGAGACCCCCGGGCCCCCGGACTGAAGCACTCCCCCACGGACTAAACCCAGATGATCACACCCTACAGAACCTCATGCCCCTGGTAATCCTAAAAGGGGGATGGATTTTGCGGTGCGTTACCGTCCGCCCACCAGCATCCATATTCGGCCTTCTTCACGGCACCCCCCCTGTGCTGGAGGTTCAAACTTTAACTGTTTTGTCATATTTCGTCTTTCCACGGGTGGGTGCGCCTGGCAAATATGTGTACCCAGACTTAAGCACTCTCACTCTGATTAAACACATAAGGACAACCGGGTAAGATCTTAGTGCCCCTTAGTGCCACTGGTACTCCATGTCGTTAAATGAGCTCCGTATTGCCCTGCAATTTCACATTTGGTGTATTTCCAAAAAGCTGTGAAAATACACCTATCTCCGTCATGTCCTGTAAAATATCATTCTTTGTTTATTTCCATCATTCAGGCAAATACACATATCTTTGTCCGCTCCAGGAGCTTCAAAGTGCAGACTCCTGAGCTCCGTCATGTCCTGCAAAATATAATTCTTCCGACCGCCAAGCACCGGCACGTGGACCCGGGGAGGAGGCCCTCCGATGGCGGGTCAAATTTGCTGATACCACAGCTGACGGCTGGACACTAGCCGTAGAGGAACACCAGGGCAGGACCAGGCAGTTCCGTCTTTGCAGGCAAGCATATGTAGTTGTTACGCAGGATCAAACAGGTAGCCTGTGATGAAGTAGGGTCGACCCTATATCATGTGAAGCCACCGAGCCGTGGTCCCTGAGGGAACTGGTGCCCGGAGCAAGGCCAATTGCTGAATGCCGCAGCCGACTAAGGCCGCTATGCAACAGTGGAGGATTAGAGAAACTGATGTTTTGCCTGGCACTCTGCGGCGAAGTGGGGAGGTTGAACTTCCACCCCGCTGCGGAACCCGTGGTGGTCCCCTGAGTCAGACGGTTCGTCTTGGAAACGGCTTCATATTGGTCCGGCCTGGGAGGTAAGAGACATGCAGGGTTACCCCCACGCAGCACACCCTCCCGGCCATCAGAGTCGAATCCGCAGTTCGGAGGAACCGACAGCCAGAGCACCGGCACGTGGACCGGGGGAGAAGACCCTCCGATGGCGGGTCGCGTTTGCCATTCGATCAGTGAGGTCAGAGGAGAAGAACCCGCAGTTCGGAGGAACCGACCGCCAAAGCACCGGCACGAGGCCCTCCGATGGCGGGTTGCGTTTGCCATTTGATCAGTGAGGTGAGAGGAACGCAGCAAAAATTTACAAAATCCGTTAATGTACGGTCGAGTTGGGGGGGGGGGGGGGGACGGCTGGACAAAGGCCGTCGGGGGTCACCCAGGACCGGGCAGTGCCCCCGGTAGAAGGAACCGGGTGAAACGGGCCAAAACAGAAAGAAAAAGAAAAAGAAAAAGAACCAGACAAAAGGGGTGAAATATAAAAAGTATCCAAAAATAGTGCATCATAATGCGGGTAGAGTCCCCTGACAACTCCCCTCACATTCCTCCAGAGTCAGAAAAAGTCTGAGTTAACTTTTGGAGAACCATGAAAACGGGCCAAAAGTAATCCGAAAATAGTGCATCATAATGCGGGTAGAGTCCCCTGACAACTCCCCTCACATTCCTCCAGAGTCAGAAAAAGTCTGAGTTAACTTTTTGGAGAACCATGAAAACGGGCCAAAAGTATCCGAAAATAGTGCATCATAATGCGGGTAGAGTCCCCTGACAACTCCCCTCACATTCCTCCAGAGTCAGAAAAAGTCTGATGTGACCAATGATTCCATGCATGGAAGGCAAATCTTTGACAGTGAAATCGTGACATTTAGGCTAGCGAAGAAAATTCTACTTTGATAATGGAACCATTCATACAATGTTTGTGATATATCAGAACAGTATTTACAACTTATATTATCAAGCATATACATGTATCTCACTAGATTGTACAAATGTTTTACAGTGCTCGATGTTCATAAAGTAATAAAGACCATTTTCCTGAACCAAACTATGTTTTTACCCTTCAAATAATAATAATATACAAATACTACCAGCATATATTACTTCAGCCATAGACGTCCTTTATTTATTGCCACAGAGCCCCACAGGTTGACTAAGCTTTCATACACCACAGACACATTGAGCCCCACAGGCTGACTTCATATATACGACAGACACATAGAGACCGACATTACTTGTTCACAAATCGACTTAGGTGATGTGCCACAGCATCCTCCTTCGATGATTTTTACCAGGCCTTTATGCGCACCAAGTGTCCCTTTTCTCCTTCTCTGCATGTGTATGACGGTGTTCTGCAAGTTCGGACCTCATGGACGATGCTGATAAACACCTCTCGACTACCCCTACCATGATTTCTCTTCGGAAGTTGTAGCTTTTTGGTGCCTTCACCACATATCCTCTCCAGCAGGCTTCGAGTACTGCAGTTTGAACTGCAGTGCCCCCTTCTTGGTCTGTGCCTGCTCACGGTCGATGTTGTGGTTGTGATCCAATGCAGCGAGGCGAAGGCGTGCCCTGAAAGCTCTCCTCCGTGAACTTCTTGCGCTTTGGAACGTACTTTGTATACAAAGAATGGATGCTCTCCAGCTCGCCAGTATGGATCCCTTCTGTAACCTGCAATTGAACAGAGTGGGTCATGAATGTCAGCATTATTTAGCATTTTTGTTATTACTTAATTGTCCCAGATTGCGAAACTATTGAGTCGAGAGATGCCAGACATGAAATTCTCAAACATCACTATTGAATATCACCCATGGTTGGTGGATATTCTGATATGAATTATACATGTGTTTTGTATTTTTTTTTTTATTACATATTTTCAATTTCATATTTTACTGTTGTTCAGGGGCTACATCCGTTGAATATATTCTCTTTAGATAAATATACTGCTTTGTGGTGAATTTATAAGGCCAGAATATATAAATGAAGAAGGGCAATTAAGACAATACCTTATCTAGTTTTTTCAACAGTCTCTTGTCCATGACCACTTTCTGTAGAGTGCCAAAGGCCTCGGATGAACGCTCCAACCAAGGTCGGGAACTCCCATCCTCTTACCTGTGGGGCTCTTAGAATAAGGCTCGTGTCACACTTCAGCATCTTCTCTGCCGACAGCCACTCGTGAACATTGATGATATGATGGAGGATGGACGTCCATTTCTCCTTCAGCAGTAAGCGTCACCATCACATGTACACACACAGTACCAAAGATGGTTGGATACCATGCGCACCCACTCCTCAGCTCGGTATTCCTGCTCTGCAGCATCCGCTTCTTCACACCTTTCACAATGTGCCACAAGTCAAACTCATGCTTGATGGTCTTGTGGTCCTCACGTAGCATCTCTGCACTGCAGGGTGGCAGTCTGTGGCTAGTATGGAAATTGTCACATTGTGATCCTGAAAAGATATTTACCATAAATTTAATTTAATAAAGCCAACATCTTCAATTTCTATCACTACGGGTTTGATAGCCCCCCCCCCCCCCCCCCCCCCCCGTGTCCCAAGTCAAACTTAGAGGGCCAGGCAATTTTCTCATGTAAATCACAATTTGGTCAATTGTAGGATTCATTTTTGCAACATGGAATTTAAGACTTAACAATTTAGGTGGATTTCTATATTTTCATGTGACAATGTTTGTCCGAAATCATGGCCTCTCTAGCATATCATGTAACAAATTTACATACATTATATATCTTTGGCTATCAGCAGAGATCCCATACATACAATGGCAAAGGCAGACAGCTAGACATCACAACCTTTCTATTCCAAATTGACAATCGTTATTTAAAATTAGACAAAAGATTATACAATATATTGTAGCAATACTACATGTACTATTGACCTGTGAAATAAACAAACTAACAATAGAATACCTGTAGTTTGGAAATACATCTTTCAAGTCCAACAGGCTCCAACCAGTAGCTATTTTTTACCTCTGTCACCTTCACTGTCTGCTGGGCAATGATGAGCCTTGAGTTGATATCAAGCATGGTGTACGTTCCAAACGTAGCACAATGACCAGGGCTGTCACATCGCCCATCGCCTGACACAGTGACAACCTGATTGCCAGTTGCTGCCATCACTGCCTCATTGTGCAAGTTCCAGACACTGGTAACTTCCGGCAGCACATACACTCTCTGGATGTTATAGCAGTGTCTTGTCGAGAGTGATTCCAGGCCCAGACACTGGCATATCTCAGAAAATGGGCCATAAGCATTTCCAGTCCGGAACATCGCGGCTGGCACTAACAGGTTGCAGGACATTGTGCCATTTAAGAGGGGTTGAGAAGTCCACACAAACTCATGGCCATCTATGCAGTCAGTTTTCACTGTCAGTCCAAAGCCTTTGGCTGAACAGTACGGCCTTCTGATTACACATTTTCCGCATCCGGCAAAGTTGCATACACAAAACAGCTTCATCAGTTGTGCATGGGATACCAGATATTTTTTGTCTGACACTGGATCTTCTCCGCCATCCACTGAATGTTCTCCATCATCCTCGCTGTCTTCGCTGTCATTCTGTATAATGTCATCTTCAGTAGGGCTGTAGTCCGACGAAGAAGGCTCAGTCCCTGGAATGCTCTCCCCAGAGCTGGAAGCATCTTCTTCAGGCATTGACACATCAGGTGTTGGACTCGGTGGTGCTTTGGCCATTGCATCTGCAGGTGCCAGTGTGGCGGATCCACCAGCAATGTCCCTGCTGACGCAATATGGATGATCATGACTGAGCAACTGACTGTTGTTGATGTCATCGGTCCCAGTCTGCACACTCACCATAGTCACAGTTTTACACGGGCATGGTTCCAGTGGTTCCGTCTGTGTGGCCACAGTCACTGACTGCCCACGTTTAGTTGTGTGGGCCTCCAGTACCTGGGAATCATCACTTGCATCATCAGCACCTATGCAGGATGTATCTTCTGTCTGACAGGACAACAATCCTGCAGCAGTATGGACAGCTCGTTTGACCTGAAACAAAACAATATAAATATGTTACAGGTTAAGGTGAACTAGAAATATTCAAAATCATGACTATGATAAGTTGGCCGGAAAAACCCCATCGCCACTATTTACCAATGTGATTATTCCATAATGGTAAAATAAAGAAACTGTTCATAGAAACCTAAGAATTAAAAGACCGTGATCGAGCCACCACAGCCCATCAGAGAGCAAACAATCAGCCTGAGCTCCATGGAGATGCCCTATAATTATGTAGACCTATGTGTATCTCGGCCATTGGAAAAAAAATAGGAACATATTTGTTTTTGAAGACTATTTAAGCAAACTCTCAAACTGTTATTACTCAGAGCAAAATATATTATTTATAAAGGATTGTGTTATTATTAAGCACATGTTCAGAAAATACTCAAGCAGGGCTAAGGATGGGCATTCATTTTGATGAAGTATACTCCTACCAGGCTACCACATGTACCAGTGGTCAGTTGACATATATTTTGTATTATTTTCCAACACCTCATACATCTTGGCAATACCATCCATTGAACGCCTAGTCCAGAAATACTAGCCTTTTTAGGGCTGTTTGTATGCCAGTTTAATTAGTTGAGCTATAGAAACACCCCCAATTCTCCATTGTACGTCATAATAATAGCTACCATTTAGTTTGGACGCGATTGCGTTAATTAATAAGGTCATACTGTGTCAGTAAATACATGTGTGAGCTAGTAATCTGGTAGTGCTGCAATATTTACCTCTCTCTCGGCAGCTGAAGCAACTAGTTTGGTGGCTCGAACTTCACATTTGTTGACACTGTCATTGTCTTGCGCGGCCGACGTGCTGGGACGGTCGGTGTTCCCGACTGCATACGTTGAGAAATCGAATATTGTGGGAACAGATCCTGGCTTCAAATCCGATGTTTTGTATTGAACCAGACTCAGCAAACCTCATTTTGTGGACATAATCGTCATTTTTAAAGTGTTCGCTGCACACACGTGCGTACTGATTCAGCGGCGGATCGGACCGTTTCATGGAAATAACCCATGCTTTGAGCAGCTTCTCATCCGTTAGTGGCAGCCTATGGAAATGTACTTCTTCCTTCTTCGTATAAAATCCATTTGTGCAGCCTGGGGCAATACAATAAACTCCTGACGACGACCGTTTTCTTTTAATGTAAACTACTGGTGCATTGCACGCCATGTTGTTTGTTATTGAGCTTTGGCCCAGGAAGCCGTACCCACTCAGTGACGTCACTGGGAAAGTCCCGGAGCAATGGAAGCGCTCATGGTCATTAGGCACGTATTTCAAAAAATAAATTCGCGTATCTCGATCGTTTACATTGGAAATAGACTAGATAAATACATTTCCTAATGGGAATATTGTCGCATGGAAAGCAGTTTAAAAAGTGTTTCCATTTCCCTTTAAGGCTGGAAACAAAGAGTGAGGCCTCTGTGTTTATTTAACAGTTTAACATAAAATACCTCCGAGTAATTGTGTATGTAAGAATAAGACTGTCAGTAGTGTCAGCAGTGTGTGGATGTGTGGAAGTGTGCTGTAGGCATGTTGGATGGTGCATCAAACCAAACACAGATGGAAGGCTGAGGTTGCTGCAGCAGGCCAAGATCAGAATCAGAGAATGAACCTTCCAGCTGGGCAAGCCTTTATGCCTTATTGAGGCTCCGCCTCTAGATGGGCGGGCACAAACAGGATGACACTCCCAGTACCTGCCAGAGGACAGCAAGGCAGGGAGCACAGACAGGCAGAAGGGGGGAGGGGTCGTCACAATACCTTTCCTCTGTATTTCACAGTACGCACTGGCGCTCCATTTGACTTCTTGGAAGTACGTTTTAATTCATGTAACTTTGGTAGAAACACAGAAGTTGGATTAAAATTCACCGACATTACATGTGTATTATAGAGTGAAGTGCCATCCATACGCAAGTGGTGGTGTTTGCAGCTAATGGAGAGGTTCTGCATTGAAGGGTAAGATACATTTTTTTAACAGGGAAATAGTTGTTCTTCTTCATGATGACACTATGTTGAAAGTATCATACTTGATTATTTCAAAGGCATGGACAGCGGTTTTGCATTTTGGACGGAGGAAGCAAAGGCACTTTTAGCAGGAAAACTCCAGCCTCTTCTTAGGCTGCCCTGCCGACAACCACTGTCGGTATAGCCAACACTCACATTATAGCCATTTAGACTTTCCAATTTAGCATTCTGTCAATCCATGTATTGACTTGTCTGTCTTTTCCAGTTATGCCTTGGAGGTCATTTCATACCAACAGCTGGGTAACCGAAATCTAACTTATTTTTATTTGTTGATGGAGGAGCTGAAACCCGTTAAGGACCTCCAACTGGCTGTGCCTGGAAAGTGATTAAGTTCAACACACACGCTATTGTGGCTGGACGCTGGCTAGTGCCCTAAACACACACACACACACACACACGCACAAACACACACGCTATTGTGGCTGGACGCTGGCTAGTGCCCTAAACACACACACACACACACACGCTATTGTGGCTGGACGCTGGCTAGTGCCCTACACACACACACACACACACACACACATACACACACACACACACACACACACACACACACACACACACACACACACACAACACACACACACACACACACACACACACACACACACACACACACAGTGATGCCCCTGTGGGTTCATCTTGAGAGGGTATGGCTGTGCTGCATCCAGCCGCCTTGATTGCAGTAACTCAGGGCACCTGGGTCTGGTGCCCTGCAGATATTTATCTTTGTTGTGGCCTTTTGAGCCAGGTCATAACAAATGGGGGCTCGTCCGACGGGTTATTTGTAGATAGTGAAGAATACCTTTGCAATGGACTGGGATGTGGGAGGTGAATATGCAGAGTCTCTCTCAGGTAGTGATATGCCTTTGGACCATGCAGATGGAGCGTAAGAGCAACATCTCTCTGGGCCTTGGTGTACTCTACACCCTGCCTCGACAGGAGGTGAACGGGAAGATCTGAAATTCAATTAGCAAAAGTGATTTAGTATGACTCCTTTTAATTGTAACTAGGAAGTCTAACAAAGAACATAAAATATTCAATGCAATATTTTTTTATTTGACCTGAGTAGCATTCAAGCTTTTCAGCTCTTCGTTTATGAGATTTTTCTCCTTCAGTTCCTCCAGAACAGCCCGCATGTTTTTCTTGGCCCTCCTTTCTCTCGCCAAGGCATTGGTCTTCTCCCGCTGCAGTTTCCTCAAACTCGCTGAGGCTCTGTTGAGTTAGGCCTTTACAGCCTCGGGGCAAGCAGGCAATGCATATGGGTGGTCAGTGCCCTGCCTCTTGCGGCTCTTTCGCCTCTCTCCAGTGACTCCCTGTTGCTTTGGCAAAATATACGAATATATAAATAATAGTAATATGGAAATTAATAACAGTTACTTTTTTAACAATTCAATGTTCACTTATCAATACTGTGAGCCCAATTCTCCGTACTTTTAAGAAATCAAACTTAATAGGCTTTTCCCCTTATAAGGCAAAAATATCTTTTGAGGCTCTGGACAAAAATGGCTCTTTTGATTGTAAAGATTGCCAACCCCTGGGTGTAGTTTCAATGTTTGCACATGGTTATTCATCAAAGTGTATGAGTGACATAGAGCAAGTGAGATGGCCAGTGGTTCTCAAACTTTTTACACGGAGTACCACCTCAAATGATATTGGGCTCTCCGAGTAACACCATCATAGACCTTCCTGGGTACCACCGAGATAAAGGATTTAATATGACAAGCCATATGATGCTCTCATTTGTTAGTGACATTCCACATGCAAATAAGATAAGATAAGATGGTACTTTATTGATCCCAATTTGGGTTATTTGTTTTGTTACAGCAACATACGGGGACAAGGCATTTTACAATACATTCGAAATAAGCAGGAAAAATAAAGAAAGATTATATATATGGCGTATGGAATATTAATGTTAAATATTAAATATTGAACAGATTATATATGTGTAAAATGTACAACGTGGTTTTATTTCAAGAGAAACTATGGAGCAGAGAGTTTTCTTCCAGCCAGAGGTGATTTATTGTACAGAGTTAAAGTCCTGTCTTGACACCAATTACTTAATTAAATCAAAATTTGAACACAATTATCTGCAACAAAAATAGTTGACAGCTCTCAGCCAGTGTTTTTAGTTTGGCTAAAGCTGCTTAAACCAATATCTCCACACTTGTATTATTTACATAGTTTCTCTTAAAGGGGAGCAATCATTCAAGCTCTCCCATTTTGTAAAGTTCCCGAGTCGTTCGCAGACTCCACAGTACTGAGTCCCACAGTCTCTTTGGTCTTTTTCGTTCCTGTTTGGTCCAACGACGTCCCCTCAAAGAGCCGAGCCATGAAGGCGAAGCCGTTCTTCTTGAGTGGTTCTCAACTGGTCAGGCCTCGGGACCCACTTTTTCCTTTGTCAAAAGATCGCGACCTGACATTTTTAACCACTCAAATCTATTCAACAAAAAATCGTGCTGTAATATATATACCCTTTTCAGCATACAATATTAATAAAAGTGAAGTACAGTGCATATATCCCTTATATCCCTTCACAGAACCAAAGTATGCTTTTAAAAAAGGTTTAATGAGATGATGGAATCAAAGCTGAACTGTATAACATAAAAAGGAACACATGCTGAAAACCCAACCCCAGCAGGGGATTGTCCCCCAGGAGATTTTTAGAAATACTAACATATAAATTCTGGTACACTTTGAGAAGAAAATAAATAAATCTATTGCTACCCGACATATTAATAATATTGTATGCCATTATTTGTTTTTCACTTTGTTCTGACAGCTTGCTGCTCCTCTCAGAGAGAAGAGTAAAGAGGAGATAGTCTGTGTGAATTACTTTAAATTGTGGGTAAGGGTAGATAGCCCCCATTGTTCTGTGACCTGTCAATCATCAAACCGGGGGTCATATTTCATTATGTGTTCATTTGTATCTGAAGTTGTACCCATGGATGCATAAAGAATAGTTCTACCGCAAAGTTATTCTCCGTGGGGACTTCCGGTGTTGTGTCAAATTATGCACCCCCATCGTGAAATGCACCCCCTAGCCTGTCGTAAAAAGCACCCCCCGAAAAAAGATGCTTCTATTAATCCCACCCTCAAGCACTTTGGAGGGTATAGTTGTAGGACTAGTACCAATAAATGAAGCAAGTTTCATGTATGTGACACGTTTATTGTCAGAGATAGCAAGGGGTGCATATCGTGGCAACCAGGCTGTTCATAAAAAGCACCCCCCAAAATAAAAATGTTTTTATTAATCCCACCCTCAAGCACTTGATGTAAAAATAAACAATACATTGTAAAGCACAAGTATACAGACAGGACGTCACAATTAAATAAAAACATATATTAAATAAAAAATTAACTGAAAAATAAGTGACGAATGAATGCAAAATCCAGGATTCGACAACCCAACCATCAAAAAGACAATATAAATTAGCGAACTATACGTTAAAATGCACGTTCCCGTGTTAAGGGGTGCATTTCACGACGGGGGTGCATAATTTGACACAACACCGGCAACAATCTTGATTCTGATTGGCCAGAAGACGTTTTATTGTGAAGATGATCACTACGTGACAGAAGTTTTCAAAACCGTTTATGGTCTGCGGTACTTCCAGTCCAACGCCTACTGCATGCACAGCATCATAAAATCGGGCCTTCAAAATAAAAGTTTGACTTTAAAAAAAAAGAAAATAAATATATATTTTTTTAAAAATGTCTTCACTCACACATCTGCGACCCACTCGAAACGGCTCCGCGACCCACCAGTTGAGAACCACTGGTGTAGAGGACGGGGTTGGCACAGCTGCTGATGAAGGCCAGAGCCGAAGTCACTGCACGGCTGGACCGAGTGATTTAGTCCAATCTGCGGATAAACAGCATTTTAGACTACTACTTATGTCACATTTTGAAGCTTGGTAGCATCCTTGAGAGCTTTACAAAAACATCTCTCTAACTCAGGGGTGTCCAAACTTTTTTCACAGAGGGCCACATACAGAAAAATATTCGAAGGGCCGGGCCGCTCACAAGAGGTGAGGTTTATTGCCTCATAAGTTAGCAAAATCAGTCAAAAATACCTTATGCTTGATACTTGAATCTGCTTTAACAAAAATAAACGGCCTAAATCCCAGCTCCAGATTGATAATCAAAATTAAGGAATTGGAAAGGCATATTTCAAGTTTATAAATTATTGGTCTTTTCGACTTAGATTTGATAGAACATATTTTCAAATTGAATTGACTGAATGTATTGTTAATTGGGCTTATTAACACATGAACACTACTGTGTAAATGTTTACAAATATATTTCATAAGTACAAGTACAAGCTCAAGTTTCATTTGTGGGCCGTATTCCATTATACCTTTTGAATTTGCTGAGGGCCATTTCAAAATGTCCCGCGGACCGCATTTGACAAGTATGTACATGAATGGATACTGAACAGGCCCACTGAGGGGTCAGTATGTCCCCTGGGCTTCATCTGCAAAATGTCGCTGAAAGAGACACAAAGCAACCACTGACAGACGCTGTATGAATACAAAGACACGCAAAACAACCTGTGAAGAAACACAGCTATGAAAGAAAATCATATGAAATACAATTGGCTGCAAAACTGCAATGATGCACAAATCAACTTAAAAAAGACAAAACAACTACCAGAAATGATATAGCCTTGAAAAACCGTTATCAGGTCAAGATTAATATTTGTCTAATGATTGCTTTGTATTGCCTCTAGCAACTATGCTGCTAGGCTATTTAAAACAGCTGTCAAGTGATCAACGTTTTTATGACATTTCATATAAAATCTGCATTTATACCGTAGGAAATAATAGATATGTTTTTGCAGCTTCACTGAACAAAAATATAAACACAACACTTTTGTTTTTGCTCCCATTTTTCATGAGATGAACTCAAAGATCTAAAACATTTTCTATATGCACAAAATAACCATTCTCTCAAATATTGTTCACAAATCTGAAAAAAAATCTGTGATAGTGAGCACTTCTCCTTTGCCGAGATAATCCATCCCACCTCACAGGTGTGGCATATCAAGATGCTGATTAGACAGCATGATTATTGCACAGGTGTGCCTTAGGCTGGCCACAATAAAAGGCCACTCTGAAACGTGCAGTTTTGCTTTATTGGGGGGGGTCTGGGGTGGTCCGAAAACCAGTCAGTATCTGGTGTGAGGGGTAGGGTTAGGGTAATGTTGTGAATCGAGTGGCCCATGGTGGTGGTGGGGTTATGGTATGGACGACGAACACAGGCCACTCAATACACAGGTGTTAAGGACACCCTGTAGGATAAAAGGTTTTGCTTCTATCGTTGACATTTCACTTGAATAATTAAGGATCTCACCTGTTACGTCATTTTTAGTTGTATGAAGGCTACTTTTATAATATAACATCTACATGTGTACTTTGAACACTTATGACCTAGTGTTTGACCAAATATTTAGTAATGCTTGTTTACAAAACCAAAAAGAGACAAATGCTGAAGGTTCAATGTTTTGCAGAACTGCCCAAAGTTGTAAATGCTCCATTTCAGAGTTGGTGTATGTAATGAGTGAAGCCAGCGTCCCTCACACAGCATATGTTACGTATTTTAGGAAATGACATGATGGAACTTTACCTTTGACTGAAATACGTTTTCAAAAAAACAAACCATTGTAAAGCTTGTTCACACAAGGAAAGCTAGTGTGAACACAAAATGTTCCAATTCAAAACCTAAGAAATGTTTGAGCAATGATGCCACCATGTGGACACAAAGCCACACTATGACAACACTTCAAATGCCAAACATTAATTACATTTATAAATGTAGGAATTTAAAGTGTGCACTTTCAGTTAATCATTTATCAGCACAATTTCTCTGTTTAAATTAAATGTCATTTTCTCAATATGGACTGTTCACTCATTCACAAAACAAATGAGACTTCTTGAAGAGTCTGGAATAAAAAGTCTCTTGGGTAGTTGAAGGTTAACAAAAGCACAAACTATAAAGCGTCTCTGTTCAAAACTTTTATTAGAACTGTTTAAGTATGGTAGCGTGGAGGAGGAAAAGGAGGCAGCATTGGTATGGGCAAGTGAACATGGGGATGAAAATGAGAATGGGGTGCCGGAGTGGGCGGGGGATCTGGTTTCACAGTGTTAGCTGGAGTGGCTGGATATTGGGGATAGGGAGGGGTCATAGGGTAAAGATGATAGTAAGGCATAGATGGTGGAAGCTGCGATGAGGGATTTTTAGCCTTTGGTTTAGTTGTAGTTGGTGTTGTCGCCGCAGTTGGTTTTGGCTTTGAAGCTAGATATTTGGGAGGATGAAGAGGATTAAAGGGAGGATACATCGGCATATATTGTGGAAACGGCATCTGAGCGTATTGAGGCATCTGAGGGTTTTGAGGCATCTGAGGGTATTCAGGCCTCTGAGGGTATTCAGGCCTCTGAGGGTATTCAGGAACCTGAGGGTATTCAGGAACCTGAGGGTATTGAGGGTATTGAGGAACCTGAGGGTATTGAGGAATTTGAGTCGCCTTTGCAGTTATAGGCCGTGTGGTCGTTGCTGTTGTTTTCTCGGGCATCTTAGGGTTTTGAGGCATCTGAGGGTATTGAGGAATCTGAGGGTATTGAGGAATCTGAGGGTATTGAGGAATCTGAGGGTATTGAGGAATCTGAGGGTATTGAGGAATCTGAGGGTATTGAGGAATCTGAGGGTATTGAGGAATCTGAGGGTATTCAGGCCTCTGAGGGTATTGAGGAACCTGAGGGTATTGAGGAACCTGAGGGTATTGAGGCATCTGAGGGTTTTGAGGCATCTGAGGGTATCGAGGCATCAGAGGGTATCGAGGCATCTGAGGGTATCGAGGCATCAGAAGGTATTGAGGAATCTGAGGGTTTTGAGGCAGTGCAGGAATTTTAGGAATTTGAGTCGCCTTTGCAGTATTCGGCTGTGTGGTCGTTGCTGTTGTCTCGGACATTTTAGGGTTTTGAGGCATCTGAGGGTATTCAGGCCTCTGAGGGTATTGAGGAATCTGAGGGTATTCAGGCCTCTGAGGGTATTGAGGCATCAGAGGGTATTGAGGCATCAGAGGGTATTGAGGCATCTCAGGGAATTGAGGCATCTGTGGTATATCAGGGAATTGAGGAATCTGAGGGTATTGAGGCCTCTGAGCTACAGGGGAATTGGGGAAAGTCGTTTTGGAAGCAGGAGTTGAGGCAGGTTTTGAACACCAGAGAGATACTGGAATTCCTTGCCAACGCATCGGGAGTACATAACTTCCACCCTTTGGGAGAAACACATACAATTAGAAACAGCAAGGAATCACACAAACCTGTCAATGTTACAATCCGACTGTACAATGCACAAAATTAATCTCATGCTATATTTTCTAAATAGATCATGATGAAACATATTTGAATGTCGGTCCCCATCCAAAAAACATAGTTAATCAGCACATTTGAAAGCAAGCAAAAAACAACTCCCATTTAAAAAGCTGAAAACACATTTTCGCTTGAGATCAATATGATGCAGATTAAACATTTAATTTATTTGGCTCTCATTAAACCATTCATAACTATAACAATTCACAGCACGAGCCATCGTTTTTTTTAAACTCACTTCCTCACTCTTTAAATCAGTTTCACATTACCTCTTGAACCATGTTGCAGCCATCATAGGGAACCGACATTTCAAGTGCATGTGAGTTCCTCTGCATGCTGTAGCCACAGGTAGACGGGACCTGGGACAGAGGCATTGGAGGTGCATTTCCTGTGGGGTAAAAAGGTTCAGTGTTTATATCATTGGTAGAGATAAATCAAGTCTACATTTAGGATATTATGGCTATTAATTTACCTTGTTCTACTGCAAATTGTGATGCTCCTGGTTCCACCGCTCTGAACTTCAACTTGCCCAAACCACACTGCAGTGAGGGCGACATGCTCTTCCATGATGAGTCTTTGGGACTGGCCACTTGTGTTGGGCTCATCCAGCCTGAAGGCGAATATAATACATATTTTTAAATAGTTTGTACTTTAAAGAGATGCAAAACAATTCAAGAAAAATAACAAACCCTTCAATACGTAATCAAAATATTTTTACCTGCAGCGTCTGCTTGATAATCACCTTCATCCTCCTCATAAGCGTTTGAGGATGACTTCTTGGTCCCGTCTGTGACTTGAGAATCAAGTCCTGACCCTTTTTCAAAAGCTCTCCCGAAAACAATTGTCCCCTCTTGGAACTCATTTGTTGCATCGGCATCTTTTCTCCCTTCTCGTCTTTCTGTTTTCTTCAGACGATAACAGTCTATAGTTTGAGCAAAATAACACGTCAGAATAACAGCTGCAGCCAGGTAAACACCAGCGCCTTTTCTCTTGCGTATCATCCTGTTGCGCATGACTGCTGGTAATGTGAAGAGATGAGATAACTTTCTTTGCCGCAACTATTTGAGCATTAGCAGCTGCTGTGACAACCAATACAGCTGTGATAGGTGCTCATAGGATTCCCATTCTGTAAAATCAAACTCACTGTGGGTGGAGAGCACTTGGCAATGAAGCATGAGACAGGGCTTTAATACTGACACATATTACCACCAGGCAGCCAATCAACAAGGCAGGTGCAGCCTCAGCTAATGCTTGCACCTGTGTTCAATTAGCTTGCAACAGGTGGGCCTCGTTAAGACTTGTCTAACGTCTACAAAGTAAGCCCTGTATATTGATCATGTAGATCGGGGGTGCCCAATACGTTGATCGCAAAGGTAGCGTGGGTAGATTGCATGACATTGAAGCGCAAATGCGGCGCACCTTTATGCGCTTAAGAGGCGCTATTGGTGTAAGCGCTCCACAGTTTCTCCGCCGCTGTGAGGTTCCGCGCTCACAGTTCACTAGCACCGTTGGTTTCAAAGGCATACCAACTATTACAAATCCAATCCAACCCACTTTATTTGTATAGCACATATGAAAAACAGAGGGTTTACCAAAGTGCCTCACACCAAACATAACATTATAATAAAATATAATAATAGATGAAAGGCACACATAAGAATTAATACACAGTACATAAAGGCTATGGACATACAATAAAAGCATACAAATCGATAAAACATAGCTCAGACTGACTCGAAAGCGAGGGAAAAGAGGTGGGTCTTTAGGCGAGACTTAAAAGTTTGGAGGGTGGGCAACAATTTGAAATGGGGGGCAGGTCGTTCCAGAGCCTGGGGGCTACCGCTGAGAAGGCTCGATATACAAACTGTTCGATATACAAACTGTTCAACCTACAGAGATGACAAAAAGTGTTCTTCCAAATACAAAAAAGCTTCTGTATACGCTGTCTCGCAATCACCTTGGTTGGTTTTAGGGACTACCAGCAGCAGCTGAAGCAAAATGAAGTCACAAGAATGATAGACACATAACAATACAGTATTTATTTGGGCATGGCTAATATAATTGTTGATGGCCAAACATTTCATAGAAGTAACAAAACTCTGCTCACACTCTAATCACACTCTCGACCTTGTTCTGATTTATGGTATTGAAATTGAGCAACTATTAGTCAAACCGCATAATCCTGCTTTATCCGACCATTTCTTAGTAACATTTAAAGTGCTGTTACTAGACTACAAAGCATTAGTCAAAAGTTCCTGCAGCAGAAACCTATCTGTTAGTGCTATAGCCAAATTTAAGGAAGAGATTCCACCAATACTTAACTCGATAGCATGTCTGCATGTAAGGGAGGAAAGTTATACAAAATGTACACCACCCCAAATTGATCATGTTGTTGATAGTGCTACAGATGCGCTGCAAATAAAATTAGACTCTGTTGCTACTTTGAAAAAGAAGAAAATAAAACAACATAGATTAGCTCCATGGCATAATGCCGAAACCCGCAAAATAATGCAAAAGTCGAGACAACTTGAAAGGATATGGCGTTCCACTAAACTTGAAGAATCTCGTTTAATTTGGCAAATTACTCTCAATGAATATAAGAAAGCACTGCGTAAAGCGAGAGCAGCCTACTACTCTTCATTAATAGATGAGAATAAGAATAATGCAAGATTTCTTTTCAGCACTGTAGCCAGGCTGACAGAAAGCCATAGCTCGATTGAGCCTTCTATTCCCATAGCACTCAGTCGCAATGATTTTATGTGCTTTTTTAACTATACAATTGTTACTCTTAGAAACTAAATTAATGACCTCTTGCCTTTGACCAGTATAGTGTTATCAACAGCTCCCGGAAATGTAAGTTCTAATATTACACTAGATAGTAAACTAGAATGCTTTTCAGCCATAAACCTTGAACAATTACATTCAATGATTCTCTCTTCTAAACCATCAACGTGTATGTTAGACCCAATTCCAACTAAGCTGTTGAAGGAAGTTTTTCCATTAATTAGCACTTCTTTCTTAAATATTATGAATATGTCTTTATTATCAGGCTATGTTCCACAATCATTCAAAGTAGCAGTGATAAAAACGCTTCGTAAAAAGCACAACCTCGATCCAGAGGTTTTAGCCAACTATAGACCTATTTCTAATCTTCCGTTCCTCTCAAAAATTCTTGAGAAAGCAGTTGCAAAACAGTTGTGTGATTACTTAAAAAACAATTATTTATTTGAAGATTTTCAGTCTGGCTTTAGAACACATCATAGCACAGAGACAGCTCTGGTTAAAGTCACAAATGACATTCTAATAGCCTCTGACAAGGAACTTGTCTCTATTCTTGTTTTGCTCGTTCTCAGTGCTGCATTTGATACTATCGACCATGATATCTTATTGCAAAGACTAGAGCACTTAGTTGGCATACAGGGAACTGCTTTAGGCTGGTTTAGGTCCTATCTATCTGAACGCTCTCAGTTTGTACGTGTCAACGATGAATCTTCCACGCAAACCAAAGTTAGCCATGGAGTGCCACAGGGCTCAGTGCTCGGACCTATTTTGTTCACATTATATATGCTTCCGTTAGGCAATATTATAAGGAATCATTCTGTACATTTTCATTGTTATGCGCAGGGGTGCACATAACTTTTTTGCCCTGGTTCTCAAAGGAGCACCTGGAGATGTTGCTTGGTGCTCATCCTTAAAATGAAATAAACCGTAACTTTTGAGGGGGTCTTGACTTTATTTGCCAGACACACGGCACAGAACACACATGCAAAGGTGAACACAAGACAACATTAGCAAGACCAGTAATCCTACAAGCTGTCATCACTACCCTCCTGACTGTCAGACATGGTAGCTAATGATGGAGGCCTACTACTTTCTCTCTGGTTGAGTCTGCGATTAGCTGCTTGCATCCACAAGTCAACAGCTGGTTTTGGGTCGAAAGTCTCTGTTGTCATCTTAGACAAGTGGATGTAATCAAATAAGTATGTGAACATAACCAATAGCCTACTATAGCCAATAACAAATGAATGTAACTTATTTTATTTGTGTTGTTCATTCATATCTTATTTTACCTTAACATTTATTTATTTATGCATTTTTTTTGATCTCTCCAGTTTTAAAGGATATTTTTGGTTACTGTCCTATAGTATACATTGGAATGATTTCAAACCTGTTTATCCCAATAATTATAAAGGAGTGCCTTGGAAATATGTGTTTACATAAATTGTGACCAAACCGTTTGAACTTAGACTAAAGTGAACTATCTAAACACTCAAGAGTCCTTTACCTCACTGAGCTGTAGTTATCAGCCTCAGTCTGACTGGAGAGGACTCTCGCTCCACATTATTGTAGAAACATCTTCTTCTTATATCCGTTAGAGCAGCTAGCACGGCACCAGATTCTAATAATGAATTGGAAATGGGGGACCCTGATGTAAACAAGACGAAAGTCTTTCTCTGGTCTGCATCCCCTTAACAATTGTATGTTTTGAGCTGTACTGTACTGTACCCAATATACAAGCTGTTAATAAACTTTTCAATCAATCAATCAATCAATCAATAACAACAGCGCTGGTACAGGTGCACCCTCCCTCTCTCCCTCGCATTTTGTCTGTGAGCTGCGGGCGCCAGATAAGCCAACATCCCCCATTTTCATCACTTACAGCGCTCATCGTACAGGACAAATGAAACGTGTAACCGGGGTGAAAAGGGTGTTACATTTACTTAATTATGAATATTGTTACATCAAGGCCGAAAATTAGGATGAGCCCCAACGGTCAAAATGTTTTTTTCCCTCCCAGAGCTGCCAGCGCAGCACCTCCCCAGGTCTGGCGCCCTAGGCGAACATCTAGCCAGTGCTACGGGCCGGCCCTGAGTTCATATCATGGTTCATATGCAAC
The DNA here is from genome assembly GCF_902827175.1 of Gymnodraco acuticeps. Classification (NCBI taxonomy): domain Eukaryota; kingdom Metazoa; phylum Chordata; class Actinopteri; order Perciformes; family Bathydraconidae; genus Gymnodraco; species Gymnodraco acuticeps. The sequence goes on from NW_022990915.1 coordinate 222,901, forward strand.
TCGCAAATATCTTTCTCTCTCTCTCTTCTCTCTCTCTCATCTATTTTCTCTTTTCTCTTTTCCCTTCTCTCTCTCTCCCTCTCTCAATGTTGGTACGCAAATGCGATTTGTTTCAAATGACCCGGTGCTCTTTTTTTGGCGGAGGTGCGCATGCGCACCTGCGCACCAGTTATGTGCAGCCCTGGTTATGCGGATGATACTCAACTATATTTATCCATCAAGCTTGATGAAATTAATCATCTAAATAAAATTCAAGACTGCCTCAAGGACTTAAAAAACGTGGATGACCTTAAACTTTTTGATGTTAAACACGACCAAAACTGAAGTTATTGTACTTGGCCCGAAGAATCTACGAAACAAATTATCTAAACATATACTAACTATGGGTGGCATTAATTTGGCCTCCAGTGAGACTGTAAGGAATCTTGGTGTTATATTTGATCAGGATTTATCCTTTAACGCCCACATAAAATCAATTTCAAGGACCGCCTACTTCCATCCACGGAACATTGCAAAAATCAGGCATATCTTGCCTCAAAACGATGCAGAGAAACTAGGCTGATTAGATTCAGCCCCTAGTTTTGCTGATATAGGCTTAGTTTGTCGGGGGACATCTTACTTCTTCCTTCTCTCTGTCTGTACCTGTGTACTCTCATGTTCCGATTAACCCAGCTTCCCCAAATGTCTTTCTTTTTGGTTTCTATATACGCTGGGATCCGGAGTCATGGATGATCTTGCGGTCCTGTGTCCTGGATCGCGAGCCCTGGATCTTGAGTCGTGGCTGTGGTCCTGGATCATAGGTCCTGGATGGATATCCTCGTGGATTAATCTTCCTATTATACACACATGCATTTCCAAACATTTGGACTACCAAATGCTAGCAAATGTATTATCTTTTCAATTTACACACGGCATCTATTGCACGTCTGTCCGTCCTGGGAGAGGGATCCCTCCTCTGTTGCTCTCCCTGAGGTTTCTCCCATTTTTCCCTTTAAACTGTGGGTTTTCTCCGGAAGTTTTTCCTTGTACGATGTGAGGGTCTAAGGACAGAGGGTGTCGTATTGTCATACTGATATTCTGTACAAACTGTGAAGTCCACTGAGACAAATGTAACATTTGTGATATTGGGCTATATAAATAAACATTGATTGATTGATTGATTGAACTCTGCTCACATTTCAGGGTTTTCCTTTGACTTAGCCTACTTAAGAGGGAAAATATCTTTCAATATAAAATTATTTTTATGATAAGCTTCTTAATAATTACTATCATGTTTACATAACAGTAGACTAAATACAACTCATGATGTAATTTGGACCCTTATAAAATAGAAAAACGTATTTTCTATATTGCTCCAATACTTTAAATGTAGATTAAAGGGTTGTGAGGATAAAAAACAAGAACAGCAATGCATCCAAAGACAATGGAAAGAAAACATGGAAATATACCAAGAATGTGTACACATCCTCAATTGCTAACCCATTATATTTAAAAGATGTTCTCACCTCAAGTATTCTTAATATAAGACATTGCCCATTGTTATTTTCCCCGACTTGACAGGAAAGGGGGAAAAACACATTATTTCACCCAAATCTTTATTCACGAAGCGGTATACAAGTTGTATTCAAGTATACAAACAACTTTGCACAAGCTTGAGAATGCAAAGTCCATTAAGTCCTTTCAGAGTTCAAATAAAAATATCCCCCGATTCTTGGTTCTTCATAATTTTGTATAATGTATCACACGGTTTGATTTAGATAACAAACCAATGAATGCAAGGGAAAAGTCTGACTATTTTGATTTGTTAATCTACATTGACCACAATAATTAGATGTATAACAATGCTTTCCCTTATTTAGAAAACAAAATATTTATCTTCACATCAAGGAAAGTCAGACGGTAACGGGATGGTGAACATGCATCAGTATCCCAGCCTGACTTGGACCAGAGATGTCGTTTCATGGTCAGATCCATAATTTGAAAGAAACAATACACAGGTGTTAAGGACACCCTGTAGGATAAAAGGTTTTGCTTCTATCATTGACATTTCACTTGAATAATTAAGGATCTCACCTGTTACGTCATTTTTAGTTGTATGAAGGCTACTTTTATAATATAACATCTACATGTGTACTTTGAACACTTATGACCTAGTGTTTGACCAAACATTTAGAAATGCTTGTTTACAAAACCAAAAGGAGACAAATGCTGAAGGTTCAATGTTTTGCAGAACTGCCCAAAGTTGTAAATGCTCCATTTCAGAGTTGGTGTATGTAATGAGTGAAGCCAGCGTCCCTCACACAGCATATGTTACGTATTTTAGGAAATGACATGATGGAACTTTACCTTTGACTGAAATACCTTTTCAAAAAAAACAACCATTGTAAAGCTTGTTCACACAAGGAAAGCTAGTGTGAACACAAAACGTTCCAATTCAAAACCTAAGAAATGGTTGAGCAATGATGCCACCATGTGGACACAAAGCCACACTATGACAACACTTCAAATGCCAAACATTAATTAATGTAGGAATTTAAAGTGTGCACTTTCAGTTAATCATTTGTCAGCACAATTTATCTGTTTAAATTAAATGTCATTTTCTCAATATCGACTGTTCACTCATTCACAAAACAAATGAGACTTCTTGAAGAGTCTGGAATAAAAAGTCTCTTGGGTAGTTGAAGGTTAACAAAAGCACAAACTATAAAGCGTCTCTGTTCAAAACTTTTATTAGAACTGTTTAAGTATGGTAGCGTGGAGGAAGAAAAGGAGGCAGCATTGGTATGGGCAAGTGAACATGGGGATGAAAAGGAGGATGGGATGCCGGTGTGGGCGGGGGATCTGGTTTCACAGTGGTAGCTGGAGTGGTTGGATATTGGGGATAGGGAGGGGTCATAGGGTAAAGATGATAGTAAGGCATAGATGGTGGAAGCTGCGATGAGGGATTTTTAGCCTTTGGTTTAGTTGTAGTTGGTGTTGTCGCCGCAGTTGGTTTTGGCTTTGAAGTTAGATATTTGAGAGGATGAAGAGGATTAAAGGCAGGATACATCGGAATATATTGTGGAAACGGCATCTGAGCGTATGGAGGCATCTGAGGATTTTGAGGCATCTGAGGGTCTGGAGGAACCTGAGGGTATTGAGGAACCTGAGGGTATTGAGTCGCATTTGCAGTTATAGGCCGTGTGGTCGTTGCTGTTGTTTTATCGGGCATGTTAGGGTTTTGAGGCATCAGAGGGTATCGAGACATCGGAGGGTATCCAGGCATCGGAGGGTATCCAGGCATCGGAGGGTATCCAGGCATCGGAGGGTATCCAGGCATCTGAGCTACAGGGGAATTGGGGGAAAGTCGTTTTGGAAGCAGGAGGTGCGGCAGGGTTGGAACACCAGAGAGAGACTGGAATTCCTTGCCAACGCATCGGGAGTACATAACTTCCACCCTTTGGGAGAAACACATACAATTAGAAACAGCAAGGAATCACACAGACCTGTCAATGTTACAATCCGACTGTACAATGCACAAAATTAATCTCATGCTATATCTTCTGAATAGATCATCATGATGCAACATATTTGAATGTCGGTCCCCATCCAAAAAACATAGTTAATCAGTACATTTGAAAGCAAGCAAAAAACAACTCACATTTGAAAAGCTGAAAACACATTTTCGCTTGAGATCAATATGATGCAGATTAAACATTTTATTTGTTTGGCTCTCGTTAAACCATTCATAACTATAACAATTCACAGCACTAGCCATCGTTTTTTTAAACTCACTTCCTCACTCTTTAAATCAGTTTCACATTACCTCTTGAACCATGTTGCAGCCATCATAGGGAACCGACATTTCAAGTGCATGTGAGTTCCTCTGCACGCTGTAGCCACAGGTAGACGGGACCTGGGACAGAGGCATTGGAGGTGCATTTCCTGTGGGGTAAAAAGGTTCAGTGTTTATATCATTGGTAGAGATAAATCAAGTCTACATTTAGGATATTATGGCTATTGATTTACCTTGTTCTACTGCAAATTGTGATGCTCCTGGTTCCACCGCTCTGAACTTCAACTTGCCCAAACCACACTGCAGTGAGGGCGACATGCTGTTCCATGATGAGTCTTTGGGACTGGCCACTTGTGTTGGGCTCATCCAGCCTGAAGGCGAATATAATACATATTTTTAAATAGTTTGTACTTTAAAGAGATGCAAAACAATTCAAGAAAAATAACAAACCCTTCAATACGTAATCAAAATATTTTTACCTGCAGCGTCTGCTTGATAATCACCTTCATCCTCCTCATAAGCGTTTGAGGATGATTTATTGGTCCCGTCTGTGACTTGAGAATCAAGACCTGACCCTTTTTCAAAAGCTCTCCCGAAAACAATTGTCCCCTCTTGGAACCCATTTGTTGCATCGGCATCTTTTCTCCCTTCTCGTCTTTCTGTTTTCTTCAGACGATAACAGTCTATAGTTTGCGCAAAATAACACGTCAGAATAACAGCTGCAGCCAGGTAAACACCAGCGCCTTTTCTCTTGCGTATCATCCTGTTGCACATGACTGCTGGTAATGTGAGGAGATGAGATAACTTTCTTTGCCGCAACTATTTGAGCATCAGCAGGTGCTGTGACAACCAATACAGCTGTGATAGGTGCTCATAGGATTCCCATTCTGTAAAATCAAACTCACCTTTTTTTTTTTTTTGTCTTTTTTTATTAGAAAATTCATAATTCAATATTTACAATTTGCACATGTGGTTTCACGGTGGCCCTGCATTTAAAACAATCAAACATAATAGTCATGCATACCATGACAAAATAAAAGAAATAAACTGACTGCAATTAGCCAAAAAAAAACAACCACGTTTGCCAAAAAACCATTGGATCTTACTTGAATGACCAATCATAGTATATGATAATACAAAAACAGAATACGAGAATCAAAAACCCAGCAAACCGGCAATCATTTATATAAAACATACTTTACGTTTTCCACGTTTCACCCTACACATGTTAGCCACCACTGTCATACTTAAACACCAGTCTGTCATTGTCACCAACCTCCACCAGAGTGCACCCATCCACAAAGCTCTCCAGAAAAGAGTCCTTTTCTAGGTACACATATGCCATCTGAACGTCCTTTCTTAAAGTCCTCTTTAATACGTCCCATGGGTCTACCTTTCTGTTCCCATTATGGGCCAAGTCTCTCCTAAGTTTTACAGCATACCGGGCATGGCTCAGCACATAGTTACAGAGATTCACATTGGGACCTTTCACTCCCCCACTCACCCCAAACAGCCACAACTTTATATTTGGTGCATACACATTTATTACCTTAAACGTGTCCCCCATGTATTCATACTGCACCCCAATCATCCTCCCTTCACCATCATCCTCAACCTTCCTTGCATTCTTCACATCCCCCGAATTGATAAGTATCGCCCCCCCCTCTAGCATGCTCACTCCCATTATTTGCAAACACTTCGCCCTTCCACTCCTTTTTAACCTCATCCACACTCTCCCCATCCCAATGTGTTTCCTGCAGACATATAATGCTGGCCTCACACAGACTTAGCGCCCGGCTTCTTCTGAGCTTACTTTTTAGACCATTACCGTTTAGGGATGAGATCGTTGCCATCAAAAGGGATGTTATTATAATACACGTCCTTTTCATCATTACCTTATACTGGTTTATCTCCCGAGCTCCCCCTCTGTCGAAACCGCTCTCTTTTTCTCCACCTCCCTTTCCTTGTCCGCTTTGCGTCTAGCAATCAGCCCGGCGTTCTCCGCTGAGGTCTTCTTCTCCTCCTCGCCACTGCTTCTCCTCTTGCCCTGGCCCTTCTGCTTCTCGTTTGGGCTCCCGAAGACCTTGCTGCCCCCAGGGTCCTCCGACAGCTCTCCCTCCTCCATTTCGGAAGCCTCCGAGGCGTCTTCCACCTCTTCAGGACCCCGACACTTCTTTCCCCCTCCGCTGCTCCCTTCGGCACCTCTGCTGCTCCCGTCGGCACCTCTGCTGCTCCCGTCGGCACCTCTGCTGCTCCCGTCGGCACCTCTGCTGCTCCCGTCGGCGCCTCCGCCGCCCTTCCTGGCACTTTTTTTGCTCTTTCCCGCCTTTGGTGCTTTCTCCTCCATCACCGAAGCCCCCGAGATGTCCTCCACCACTGGACCTTCATCTTCGCTGCTGATCTCATCATGGGGTATTTTCTTTGCCCCCTCTGCCTCGTCGTCTTCCTCGTCGTCTTCCTCCTCGTCTTCCTCCTTGTCGTTTTCCTCCTCTTCTCTCTCCTTGTCATCTTCCTTCTCTCTCTCTTTCCTCTCTCTCTCAGCTCCATACCTGCACTCCTTGGCATAATGCCCTTGCTCATAACACCTGTGGCACTTAAAGTCTGGGCATTCTCTAAAGATGTGACCCGGCTTTATACATAACCTGCACACTGGAACCTGGCCATTGTGCAGGACCCGGAAGTATTCCGCACCCTTCACCGTGTCGAACTTCGTGGAGTACGGCAGGGAGCGGACCTTATTGTTGAATCTCACTCTCAGGAACCTGGTGCCGTCTGCAATGTCCGAGTCTGGCCACACTCTTTTTTTAATGTCCGAGATGGGCTTAACTCCCCACTCCTCAAGCCTATTTAGTAACGTTTTATCCAGCTAGTACACTGGCAGATGCAGGAACGAGACGGTCACATCAGTGCTCATAATGTTTTTTGCATGTACCGCGACCCCGTTCACTCTCAGCCCCTCCATTAGTTTCATTTTCCCCAGGATTGTCCTCTTCGTCACTTCATACTGTTCCCCCGTCACTCTACATCCATCCACTGTCCCACACTGTTTCTGTATCCCTTTTAGCAGGTCCATCATTGACAGTGCACCTTCCACTACTACTTCCACAGTTAATTCCACACTGTACCTTGCTCTCTCCCTCTGCCCCTCTTTTCCTTCCTCTCCCGCTTTCTTGCCTTGTTCTTCTTTGTCGTTGTCCTTCCCTTCGTTCGCTTTATCACTTGCCCTTCCTCCTTCCATTTTCGGCACCTCAGCAGTCCTGTTCACTCCAGCCGCTGTTGCCATCAGAACACTCGCCGCACCAGATCACAGCACCGAGTGGGGGGAGCCCAAACGGCGGGCTACGGGCCTTACCCCGTTGTTATTCCGTCGGTTGAAGCCCCGCCGCGGACTGAAGCCAATCGTATTTTCACTCGTACTCACTCACTTACTCTTCCTGCTAAAGTTGCACTGAACCGTCTCGGGAGATCACTGTGAGCGTGCAGACAAGAGGAAATCAAACTCACTGCGGGTGGAGAGCACTTGGCAACGAAGCATGAGACAGGGCTTTAATACTGACACATATTACCACCAGGCAGCCAATCAACAAGGCAGGTGCAGCCTCAGCTAATTATTTCACACACAGTGACGTCACGAGTCACCCGCGAAAATACGCCATGTTCCTGGAGGTGCAAAGCTAAAAAGCTAGCTAACATAACCAGGTAGAGCGCAATCGTTTTTCTATTTCTATTCTGAAGAAATCGCTGTAGGCCTATGTCTTCCGATTATATCTCTGGACTTGAGGGGTGTGCTCTCAGTCGTTACCGGCTTAAACTAAAGCTGTGTGGGTTGTATGATTGCCCGTATAGAGTTCCTGCAGATTCATGGTGAAATGACCCTGGAAAGTGGCCTCCGGTGGATTTTTGGCAACATCTATGTGTATCTTCTGGAAACACCAGGTGAATACCCCACTTGTCACAATAATATTATCATGCCATTGCATATATGTGGTATTTTAGAGTTGACTAGATATTGATTAAGGCAATAGACTATGATATTCAGTACAGGAATCTTAGCAACACCAAGACTGTTACAGGATTTTTATTTTGGAAAGTATTTTTTTTTTCTTACTTCTCACGTTTTTTTATTATATTTTATTATATCATAACTTAGTACTTTTTTCTTAACATAGGTAACATTAAGCTGTCTGTGGCTCTTTCCTGCTGTAACGATGCAAATGTCCCCTCTGTGGGACTAATAAAGGTCTGTAATACAGGCCCTGGGCTGTAAACATAACCTCATCATTGGCCATTGATATAATTTGGTACTACCAGCATTGTAGCTATTGTCACTGTGTTAAGCCTTACATTGATGCTTACCAGCTGTCAAATCAAAGGTAGTATATCCTACTATGTTTGATGTTTAATTATAAGGTGACAGTGTATGTTTTACCTTTGTGTTTCAACAAGGTGTCCACACTAGAGAAGCGATGAAAAATTACAAAGCACTAGACTCCTACAAGCTGCTGGAATCTGGTTGGGTGCAGACAGTGAGGCATATCATTCCTAATGACACAACCCTCACGGTCCTGAGAGCTGACGTGACACCGTCATTCCGGGTGAATGAACCGCCGCATCATCCATGGGCAGCCGTTACCCAGCGTGGCGATGTGGTTGCTGCTCACTGTGACTGCAAAGCTGGGTATGTAGATTCCAGTATGTAGAAACTAAATGTTTACTATGAACATATTCTGGTTGTATATTGTGTGACAACCCTGTGGTTGTCCACCCGGTGGTGCTGCTGTAACCTGTTTGTTTCTTGTAATCAGCAGTGATGGGACCCACCTGTGGCGCTAATTCCAGGATATAAGAAGGCTGCAGAACAGGCTCTCGCTCTCTCTCAGCTGCCCTGCTCGGTGCAGCAGGACACCGCTCCTCTGTTCTGTTTTATTGTTGTTGGAACCACTGTGTTGGATAAATAAATGATTGTTTTGGGCAACTCCGGCGTGGAACTGTTGTCCTTATGTTACAAGCAGAGCCAGCTTGTAACAATCATTTATTAGGTAAAGTATCACAGAATCAACATACAAAATATAACATGGTCAACTCTAAATGTAAGCATGTGAACTAGCAACCACACATACAAATTCATTCCTTGTATACAATCCCACCCCCAAGGTTGGTCAAAATTGCACATACCCCAACTATCTTATCTGCACTTGATTTGTCTACCTGATCTGCCTCATCCTTCAGAGATTTAATATGTCGAATCGGCAAAGTGCCTTGCAAAATAACAAAACGGTTTTTCATTAGGCCAATCACACGCTCAATATGAATTCTCACCGATGACAATTTCCTAGAGGATTCAAGGTGTTTGGCTGGTAATTGACTCTGCCCTTTAGTGAATGCTGGTGTGAGCAGCTCTACACCAGCAATACCCGCAAACTCTTCCTTCATTGTAAACCCCCTATCCGCTAGAACTTGGTCACCCGGGTGATGGTCACATTTAGTCAAGAATCCGCTTTGATGTACTATTTCCACATCGCTCACCCTCCCACCCCAGGCATCAGACAGAAAACAAATGGCACCAAGTGGGTTACATCCAATAAGAAACTTCATAGTGGTGTGACGCTTATAATTTGACCAGACTTGGGCACGAGCTTTAAGGTTCCCTGGAGATTCAATGAACACTTCAAAACAATCTATTATGCAAGTAAGTCTAGGGTACAGAGCCTTGAATGCAGGTGGCATATTAGAAAATATGCGCTCCCTCTCTGGCCAACTAACAAAACGCTTCAGTTTCACAAAGGCTACATCCATCCACTTCCAAAAATGATCTATGAGCGTGCTCTGAGGGATGCCTACCTGGTCTGCCAAATACTCAAACTTCATGCCATGTTTCAACTTCACTATCATATAAAAAAAAACTGATCAATGTAGGGGATGGATGGGGTACCTTTGCATATCATCGAAACTAGCAAGAATTGAAAAGTGGCTAGAAAAATGGGCCAAGTTAGTCCGGTGTAATACTGACACTTCTCATTGTTTTCAGCAACAGTGTTAGAAGATAGAGTTGAGGGTGGCCCTAGCATGGTCCCTCTCAGCAAAAGCAGCATCTCTTTCCGCTCTGAGTGCAGAGATCTCATCAAAGAGCATCTGTTGAGGCACGGAAGGTGGAGACACTGAACTGGTCGACGGTTGAGGCGAATCAGGAGTAGGTTGATGCTGTGGAGGTTCGGAGGATGCAAGGGATGTGTCCTGCACTCCAACAGAGACTGCGTAAGCCACTCTGCACTTCTTTTTTGAGGGCCCATTTGCTTTGCCAAGCATCTTCTTGCCATGACGACACATAGCATTCGAGAACCTAATACACACAAACATTACATATACCAGGGGTTAGGGTGGTGCGCTTATGGCAAAAATCATAATCACGATTATTTGGGTCAATAATTGATATCACGATTATTAAATACGATTATTCATTGACTTAGAAAAATCAATTTATTGAACTTTAAAACAAATAATAATTTGAACAGTATCTTTTTAACTGTTGTTTACCCTGAACGTATAATTCAACTGAAAAACCAATACAAACAAATTAAATAAATGATACATTTATATTTATATATATCATTTATATAAAATACAATTAATTGCACAGCCCTACCAGGGGTGATAACTAACACCTACCCACAGCTGGTATGTTATTGTAAAATTGTATACTTCACATCTATCACAACAGTATTACAGTGTTCGATTTAGGCCAGGCATATCATCAGTATATACATGAATTTTCGCAAACCTTCTCAGTTTCTGGCACTTGTCAGCTGTTGGTAGTTTCCCAGGCGTAGCAAAATTGGTCGGGATGTAATCTGGATGGCCAAGCTCCTTGGAAGGCTGCCCTGAAAAACAGATAAGAGCAACCATGATGCTATGCTACCATGCTATGATTCTGCTGTAGAGGAAGGTAAACAGTAGTTTGGTCCAATCCGGGCTAGCGGCGGACATCAGATTAATCATAAACATAGTAGTTGTTCTGAAATACAACTTCAACTTACCAGAAATGAAGTGTGCCGAGCAGATGTACACATATTGCACGGTGCCCTTGGGTTTCCACGGCTTGTGAGTGATGGGATCGACGCGAGCGCAAGCTCTCGCCCACTGGGCCCTCCGTCCTGGCTGTTTTTCGTGACTGAGGAACTTGAAGAAAGAAATCTTGGATTTTCCATCACTATCTGTCATCCAATGATGATTTCTACAAGTCCCAGAACTACACCACTTCACCATCTTCAAAGTATTGTAACTAACAAGTAAGTAACACGGCTAAAACCTCTGCCTGGTTGCACCTCGCGTAAAATGGCGGCTCCCGGAAGTACGGTGTCGCCGTCGGCCCAAAACCCGTATGTGTGTGTGAAAGAATGCTTGCACCTGTGTTCAATTAGCTTGCAACAGGTGAGCCTCGTTAAGACTTGTCTAACGTCTACAAAGTAAGCCCTGTATATTGATCATGTAGATCGGGGGTGCTCAATACGTAGATCGCAAAGGTAGTGTGGGTAGATTGCATGACATTGAAGCGCAAATGCGGCGCACCTTTATGCGCTTAAGAGGCGCTATTGGTGTAAGCGCTCCACAGTTTATCCGCCGCTGTGAGGTTCCGCGCTCACAGTTCACTAGCACCGTTGGTATCAAAGGCATACCAACTATTACAAATCCAATCCAACCCACTTTATTTGTATAGCACATATGAAAAACAGAGGGTTTACCAAAGTGCCTCACACCAAACATAACATTATAATAAAATATAATAATAGATGAAAGGCACACATAAGAATTAATACACAGTACATAAAGGCTATGGACATACAATAAAAGCATACAAATCGATAAAACATAGCTCAGACTGACTCGAAAGCGAGGGAAAAGAGGTGGGTCTTTAGGCGAGACTTAAAAGTTTGGAGGGTGGGCGACAATTTGAAATGGGGGCCAGGTCGTTCCAGAGCCTGGGGGCTACCGCTGAGAAGGCTCGATATACAAACTGTTCGACCTACAGAGATGACAAAAAGTGTTCTTCCAAATACAAAAAAGCCTCTGTATACGCTGTCTCGCAAACACCTTGGTTGGTTTTAGGGACTACCAGCAGCAGCTGAAGCAAAATGAAGTCACAAGAATGATAGACACATAACAATACAGTATTTATTTGGGCATGGCTAATATAATTGTTGATGGCCAAACATGTCATAGAAGTAACACAACTCTGCTCACACTCTAATCACACTCTCGACCTTGTTCTGACTTATGGTATTGAAATTGAGCAACTATTAGTCGAACCGCATAATCCTGCTTTATCCGACCATTTCTTAGTAACTTTTGAAGTGCTGTTACTAGACTACAAAGCATTAGTCAAAAGTTCCTGCAGCAGAAACCTATCTGTTAGTGCTATAGCCAAATTTAAGGAAGAGATTCCACCAATACTTAACTCGATAGCATGTCTGCATGTAAGGGAGGAAAGTTATACAAAATGTACACCACCCCAAATTGATCATGTTGTTGATAGTGCTACAGATGCGCTGCAAATAAAATTAGACTCTGTTGCTACTTTGAAAAAGAAGAAAATAAAACAACATAGATTAGCTCCATGGCATAATGCCGAAACCCGCAAAAGAAAGCAAAAGTCGAGACAACTTGAAAGGATATGGCGTTCCACTAAACTTGAAGAATCTCGTTTAATTTGGCATATTACTCTCAATGAATATAAGAAAGCACTGCGTAAAGCGAGAGCAGCCTACTACTCTTCATTAATAAATGAGAATAAGAATAATGCAAGATTTCTTTTCAGCACTGTAGCCAGGCTGACAGAGAGCCATAGCTCGATTGAGCCTTCTGTTCCCATAGCACTCAGTAGCAATGATTTGATGTGCTTTTTTAACGATAAAATTGTTACTCTTAGAAACAAAATTAATGACCTCTTGCCTTTGACCAGTATAGTGTTATCAACAGCTCCCGGAAACGTAAGTTCTAATATTACACTAGATAGTAAACTAGAATGCTTTTCAGCCATAAACCTTGAACAATTACATTCTCTTCTAAACCATCAACGTGTATCTTAGACCCGATTCCAACTAAGCTGTTGAAGGAAGTTTTTCCATTAATTAGCACTTCTTAATTAAATATTATGAATATGTCTTTATTATCAGGCTATGTTCCACAATCATTCAAAGTAGCAGTGATAAAAACGCTTCTTAAAAAGCACAACCCCGATCCAGAGGTTTTAGCCAACTATAGACCTATTTCTAATCTTCCGTTCCTCTCAAAAATTCTTGAGAAAGCAGTCGCAAAACAGTTGTGTGATTACTTAAAAAACAATTATTTATTTGAAGATTTTCAGTCTGGCTTTAGAACACATCATAGCACAGAGACAGCTCTGGTTAAAGTCACAAATGACATTCTAATAGCCTCAGACAAGGAACTTGTCTCTATTCTTGTTTTGCTCGTTCTCAGTGCTGCATTTGATACTATCGACCATGATATCTTATTGCAAAGACTTGAGCACTTAGTTGGCATACAGGGAACTGCTTTAGGCTGGTTTAGGTCCTATCTATCTGAACGCTCTCAGTTTGTACGTGTCAACGATGAATCTTCCACGCAAACCAAAGTTAGCCATGGAGTGCCACAGGGCTCAGTGCTCGGACCTATTTTGTTCACATTATATATGCTTCCGTTAGGCAATATTATAAGGAATCATTCTGTACATTTTCATTGTTATGCGGATGATACTCAACTATATTTATCCATCAAGCCTGATGAAATTAATCATCTAAATAAAATTCAAGACTGCCTCAAGGACTTAAAAAACGTGGATGACCTTAAACTTTTTGATGTTAAACACGACCAAAACTGAAGTTATTGTACTTGGCCCGAAGAATCTACGAAACAAATTATCTAAAGATATACTAACTATGGATGGCATTAATTTGGCCTCCAGTGAGACTGTAAGGAATCTTGGTGTTATATTTGATCAGGATTTATCCTTTAACGCCCACATAAAATCAATTTCAAGGACCGCCTACTTCCATCTACGGAACATTGCAAAAATCAGGCATATCTTGCCTCAAAACGATGCAGAGAAACTAGTCCATGCATTTGTTACTTCAAGGCTGGATTATTGTAACTCCTTATTATCAGGGTGTACCAAGAAGTCAGTCAAGTCGCTTCAGCTGATTCACAATGCTGCAGCTCGTGTACTAACCAGAGTTAGGAAAAAATACCACATTACACTTCTGTTGGCTGCCTTAGACTCGCTCCCTATAGAACACAGGTTATCATTTAAAATTCTTCTTCTCGCCTACAAAGCCCTTAATGAGCAGGTGCCATCTTACCTTAAAGAACTCATTATACCCTACTGTCCTGGCATTGCGTTCCAAGAATGCAGGGTTGTTGGTTGTTCCTAGAGTCTCTAAAAGTACAATGGGAGCCAGAGCCTTTTCTTATCAAGCTCCACATTTGTGGAATCAGCTTCCAGTTTGTGTTCGGGCAGCAGACACCCTATCCGTTTTTAAGAGTGCGCTTAAGACCTTCCTTTTTGATAAAGCTTATAGTTAGGGCTGATTAGATTCAGCCCCTAGTTTTGCTGATATCGGCTTAGTTTGTCGGGGGACATCTTACTTCTTCCTTCTCTCTGTCTGTACCTGTGTACTCTCATGTTCCGATTAACCCAGCTTCCCAAAATGTCTTTCTTTTTGGTGTCTATATACGCTGGGATCCAGAGTCATGGATGATCTTGCGGTCCTGTGTCCTGCATCGCGAGCCCTGGATCTTGAGTCGTGGCTGTGGTCCTGGATCATAGGTCCTGGATGGATATCCTCGTGGATTAATCTTCCTATTATACACACATGCATTTCCAAACATTTGGACTACCAAATGCTAGCAAATGTATTATCTTTTCAATTTACACACGGCATCTATTGCACGTCTGTCCGTCCTGGGAGAGGGATCCCTCCTCTGTTGCTCTCCCTGAGGTTTCTCCCATTTTTCCCTTTAAACTGTGGGTTTTCTCCGGAAGTTTTTCCTTGTACGATGTGAGGGTCTAAGGACAGAGGGTGTCATATTGTCATACTGATATTCTGTACAAACTGTGAAGTCCACTGAGACAAATGTAACATTTGTGATATTGGGCTATATAAATAAACATTGATTGATTGATTGAACTCTGCTCAAGAAGAGTTTTCTTCAAGTTGTATTTTGTTGGTCGAACGCACTTATTGTAAGTCGCTTTGGATAAAATCGTCAGCTAAATGCAATGTAATGTAATGTAATGCTCACATTTCAGGGTTTTCCTTTGACTTAGCCTACTTAAGAGGGAAAATATCTTTCAATATAAAATTATTTTTACGATAAGCTTCTTAATAATTACTATCATGTTTACATAACAGTAGACTAAATACAACTCATATGATGTAATTTGGACCCTTATAAAATAGAAAAACGTATTTTCTATATTGCTCCAATACTTTAAATGTAGATTAAAGGGTTGTGAGGATAAAAAACAAGAACAGCAAACATCCAAAGACAATGGAAAGAAAACATGGAAATATACCAATAATGTGTACACATCCTCAATTGCTAACCCATTATATTTAAAAGATGTTCTTACCTCAAGTATTCTTAATATAAGACATTGCCCATTGTTATTTTCCCCAACTTGACAGGAAAGGGGAAAAAACACATTATTTCACCCAAATCTTTATTCACGAAGCGGTATACAAGTTGTATTCAAGTATACAAACAACTTTGCACAAGCTTGAGAATGCAAAGTCCATTAAGTCCTTTCCGAGTTCAAATAAAAATATCCCCCGATTCTTGGTTCTTCATAATTTTGTATAATGTATCACACGGTTTGATTTAGATAACAAACCAATGAATGCAAGGGAAAAGTCTGACTATTTTGATTTGTTAATCTACATTGACCACAATAATTAGATGTATAACAATGCTTTCTCTTATTTAGAAGACAACATAATGTATCTTCACATCATGGAAAGTCAGACGGTAACGGGATGGTGAACATGCATCAGTATCCCAGCCTGACTTGGACCAAAGATGTCGTTTCATGGTCAGATCCATAATTTGAAAGAAACAATACACAGGTGTTAAGGACACCCTGTAGGATAAAAGGTGTTGCTTCTATCATTTACATTTCACTTGAATAGTTAAGGATCTCACCTGTTAAGTCATTTTTAGTTGTATGAAGGCTACTTTTATAATATAACATCTACATGTGTACTTTGAACACTTATGACCTAGTGTTTGACCAAATATTTAGAAATGCTTGTTTACAAAACCAAAAAGAGACAAATGCTGAAGGTTCAATGTTTTGCAGAACTGCCCAAAGTTGTAAATGCTCCATTTCAGAGTTGGTGTATGTAATGAGTGAAGCCAGCGTCCCTCACACAGCATATGTTACGTATTTTAGGAAAGGACATGATGGAACTTTACCTTTGACTGAAATACGTTTTCAAAAAAACAACCATTTTAAAGCTTGTTCACACAAGGTAAGCTAGTGTGAACACAAAATGTTCCAATTCAAAACCTAAGAAATGTTTGAGCAATGAATCCACCATGTGGACACAAAGCCACACTATGATAACACTTCAAATGCCAAACATTAATAAATTTAGGAATTTAAAGTGTGCACTTTCAGTTAATCATTTGTCAGCACAATTTCTCTGTTTAAATTAAATATCATTTTCTCAATATCGACTGTTCACTCATTCAAAAAACAAATGAGACTTCTTGAAGAGTCTGGAATAAAAAGTCTCTTCGGTAGTTGAAGGTTAACAAAAGCAAACTGGAAAGCGTCTCTGTTCAAAACTTTTATTAGAACTGTTTAAGTATGGTAGCGTGGAGGAGGAAAAGGAGGCAGCATTGGTATGGGCAAGTGAACTGTGGAAATATATGTAAAGTATTATGCAGAAGATGTGATGCAGCATATTTTTGGTATATTCATTTTAATGTCACCCATATATAAGAGGTGTATTGCATCATGTTATCCCTAATATATGTGTGGGTATATACATTCCTGTGTGTTAATAGTTGAAGGAACAAAGTACATTTTTCCTCTTAAATATAGAGAGGTTTTTTATAGATTCCTGAAACAATGTTCCCTTTTTCTTAAAAGTAGATTAGCGCAATAGTCTTTTTCTTCCACTTTTACCCTTTTATCAAAGGGGTGTTTTTAGGCTATTTTTGAGGAGGTAAAATGCAGAATTACTTGTGAGTTCTGTTTTGAGTGAAAAGATTACCCCTTTGAGTGTTTTTCTTGGTTAACCATTAGATATAATGGTTAAATTCTTCTTAAGTTAATGATGCGCATCCTGCAGGCCTTGAGAATTGAGTCACACAGTTAAGTGAGACAATGGTCCTTCTGATTCTAGATAAAGCTGACTTCGGGTGGATGGAAGTTCAGAGAAGGCCTGGATGTATGAAGACAGTTAGGCGTTGTTGGTGAGCTGGTCTTGAGGAGGTCATGAGATGATGACTGTTAAATTCCCAACAAGTATGGCTTTCATAAAGAAAAAACACATGACTTGTGTGATAAGCTACATGATAAGATGTGTGTGTGGAGGCCAGATGCGTGAGACTCTTGTTTCCGGATCATCTCTGCTGGCACGCGCTGATTCACTGTGACACAGCATCTTTTGCATCTCCCAATGAGATGACCTGAAAAGATGACCAGCTGACCTAACCCCTCCTGTTTTATTCTTGTATATCTCCTGTTGAGTCCTGGCGTTCGCTCTCTCTTCTCGGGCTGCCAGGAACGAAGGATCTACGCAGCACGCGAACAAGGGCAGGAGTACTCCTTACATTACAGTATATTATATTGTATTGTAATGTATTATATTGCATTGCATTATTACCTTTTATAATTAAAACAGATTATTGTTTAAACTGGTATCCTGGTGTTCTCTGATTTCCTTCCTGTTATGATTTTAAGCAGGACTCGCCAAAACGACACGCGGAGCCGAGTGGGGTTGTAAAAACCTCAAAACTCCGACAGAACATGGGGATGAAAATGAGAATGGGGTGCCGGAGTGGGCGGGGGCAGGGGCGGACTGGCCATCGGGAATACCGGGAGTTTCCCCGGTGGGCCGGTGCTGTGCGTGGGCCGGAGGGCCAAAACAATAAATACATTTTTTTTTTTTTTTTGCCTAAATCCTACCGGCCCACATTTGTAAGTATACCGGCCACTCCCTTTTTTTTTTGCTTAACTAAATCCTACCGGCCCATATTTGTAAGTGCCCACATTTGTAAGTGTTCCGGGCCGGGTCACTGCGCAGAAATCACTGAAAGATCAGGAGTGAGTTACTGATGGATAAACAAGCTCCAAAGCGTAAAGGAGGTGCACAAAAACTTAGGATACAAAAATGAAAGCACTTGAGGAAGGTTCAGCAAAATCAAAAAAAATTACAGACTTTTCGTTTGGTCCTGCAGCTGGTTCTAGTTGTAGTACAACCACCACCGGAGAAGCTGATGTAACGTTAGCCGACACAGCGGCCATTCCCA
The DNA here is from genome assembly GCF_902827175.1 of Gymnodraco acuticeps. NCBI lineage: Eukaryota > Metazoa > Chordata > Actinopteri > Perciformes > Bathydraconidae > Gymnodraco > Gymnodraco acuticeps. The sequence goes on from NW_022990915.1 coordinate 241,211, forward strand.
GTGGCAGTGAGTCCAGCAATGAAACTGACACAGCACAGCGGCATCTAGAGCCCAGTACCAGCAGTGATATGATGGTAATCAGTGATGATGAGAAACAGGAGCGGAGGTGAGTTGGCGGGAAACGGAAAATAGGTCAACCACGCCCAGCCAGGAAGACAGACAAACAGAAAAAAGGAGAAGGAGATACTGCAATTCCTCACAAAAGTTGGGAGGGGTTGATTCGATAAGAACAGCTGCACTGTTATTTTGTTCAATCCAAGTTTCTGTTAAAAACATAAAATCGAGATTGTGCTCAGTGATAAAATCATTGATTAAAAATGTTTTTCCTGCCAAAGACTTGACATTTAATAAAGCTAGTTTAAGTTTGTTAAACACACTATCAGTCATGTTTTTTGTAACAAGCTGTGGCTGACATGGAATCACTGCTAAATTAGATAAACTCACACAAACGTTTGAGCGCTTCCTGTTTCTATGATTCACCGCTCTTAATCTATTACCTATCAACACAGATATCGGCAAAGCTACTGGCAGGCAGGGCCCCGACATGTCCTGGAAAGAGTTGAGAGTGGCATACGCCCTTGAGCCTGGACCCATCAGGGAGGAAACTTATACAAAATGTACACCACCCCAAATTGATTATGTTGTTGATAGTGATACAGATGCGCTGCAAATAAAATTAGCCTCTGTTGCTACTTTGAAAAAGAAGAAAATAAAACAACATAGATTAGCTCCATGGCATTTACATTACATTACATTACATTGCATTTAGCTGACGCTTTTGTCCAAAGCGACTTACAATAAGTACATTCGACCAGGAAGACACAACCTTGAAGAAAACAGAATCATATAAGTACATCAGGTTTCATAGAGCCAAACATTTCAAGTGCTACTCAACTGGGTTTAGGTAATCCAGTCCTTTATTGGTATAAAAGTGCTTCGTTAATCGTTCTAACGCTCGAAGTGGAGTCGAAAGAGATGAGTTTTCAGTTTGCGCCGGAAGATGTGCAAGCTATCTGCCGTCCTGATGTCAATGGGGAGCTCATTCCACCATCTTGGAGCCAGGATAGCAAACCCACGTGTTTTCGCCGATGGGAACTTGGGTCCCCCTCGCAGCGAGGGCGCAACGAGTCGTTTGGCTGATGCAGAGCGTAGTGCACGCGCTGGGGTGTACGGTTTAACCATGTCCTGGATGTAGGAAGGGCCAGATCCATTCGCAGCACGGTAAGCAAGTACCAGTGTCTTGAAGTGGATTCTAGCAGTTACCGGAAGCCAGTGAAGGGAGCGGAGGAGCGGAGTGGTGTGGGAGAATTTAGGAAGGTTGAAAACCAGACGAGCCGCTGCATTCTGGATGAGCTGCAGAGGTCGGATGGCACATGCAGGTAGACCAGCCAGGAGGGAGTTGCAGTAGTCTAGGCGTGAGATGACGAGAGCCTGGACCAGAACCTGAGTCGCTTTCTGAGTCAGCTGGGGACGTATCTTCCTGATGTTGTAAAGCGTGTATCTGCAGCAACGGGTTGTAGCAGCGATGTTTGCAGTGAAGGACAGGTTGTTATCTAGGGTCACACCCAGATTCCTTGCAGTCTGAGTCGGGGAAACAACTGAGGTGCCGATGTTGATTGTCAGGTCAAGAGTTGGACAATCTTTTCCCGGGAGGAAGAGCAGCTCAGTCTTGTCAAGGTTGAGCTTGAGGTGGTGAGCAGACATCCACTGAGAGATGTCAGCTAGACAAGCAGAGATGCGTGCGACGACCTGGGTCTCTGAGCGGGGAAAGGACAGAATTAATTGGGTGTCGTCAGCGTAGCAGTGGTAAGAAAAACCATGCGGGCTAATGACTGATCCGAGCGAGTTTGTGTACAAGGAGAAGAGGAGGGGACCAAGAACAGAGCCCTGAGGGACCCCCGTAGTTAATTGACAAGGGTCGGACTCAGACCCTCTCCAAGTCACCCTGTAGGTACGGTCTTTCAGGTATGAGGTGAGGAGGGAAAGTGCAGAGCCTGAAACTCCAAGTTTTTGGAGAGTTCGAAGGAGGATCTGATGATTCACCGTGTCGAATGCAGCAGACAGGTCCAACAGGATGATGACAGAGGAGAGGGATGCAGTTTTGGCAGTGTGCAGTTCCTCCGTGACAGCAATGAGAGCAGTTTCTGTGGAGTGACCTGCCTTGAAACCAGACTGGTGCGGATCCAGAAGGTTGTTCTGATTGAGATAACAGGAGAGTTGTTTAAAGACAGCGCGTTCAAGTGATTTAGACAGGAACGGGAGGAGAGAGACAGGCCTGTAGTTTATAACATCAGACGGGTTGAGAGTGGGTTTCTTTAGGAGAGGGTTTACTCTTGCCTCCTTGAGACTGTTAGGAAAGTGACCAGAAGTTAGAGAAGTGTTGATGAAATGGGTGAGAAACGGTAGAATATCAGGAGCGATAGTCTGAAGGAGGTTTGAAGGGATAGGGTCCAGAGGACAGGTGGTAGGGCGGGCAGAGGTAATGAGGGTAAGAACCTCACTTGGAGAGAGAGGGGAAAAGGAGGTTAGTGTGTTGGTGGAAGGAAGGTCTGGTGACCCAGCGGTGAGTAAAGGTGAGTCAGAAAAAGAAGAGCGAATATCATTAACCTTTTTTTCAAAGTGGGTAACAAAGTCGCTTGACAGAAGTGAGGAGGGGGGAGGAGCTTTTGGAGGGTCCAAGAGGGTGGAGAAGATGGAAAATAGTTTTTTAGGATTGGAATAGGAAGATTGGATCTTATCTTGAAAGAAAGTGCTTTTTGCCTGAGAGATCGAAGCAGAGAAAGAGGAGAGGAGAGCTTGATAGGTTAGGAGGTCGTCACGGTGTTTGGATTTCCACCATTTCCGCTCTGCTGCCCTAAGGACGGTTCTATTAGCACGCAGTGCATCATTTAGCCAGGGAGCCGGAGGGGACTGACGAGCCTGCCGAGATGTCAGAGGACAGAGCGAGTCCAGAGTGGATGAGAGAGTAGAGAGGAGAGTTTCTGCAGCAGAGTTTGGAGGCAGTAGTTGGAACGAATCAGAGGAAGGGAGGGCTGAGAGCACCGACGAGGCAAAGGTAGAGGGAGAGAGGGAGCGAAGGTTACGGCGGACAAGTGTAGGATGGGAAGAGATTAGTTTGTTATGTTTGGAAAGGGATAGAGAGAATGAAATGAAGAAGTGATCGGATGTGTGGAGCGGGTTTACAGAGAGGTTAGAAGTAGCGCAGTTCCTTGAGAATATGAGATCAAGGACATTGCCAGCTTTATGAGTCGGTGGGGACGGAGAGAGTGAGAAAGCAAAGGCGGTTAACAGAGATGTTAGTTCGTCTATCTTCCCCGTCTGGAGGTTGAAGTCTCCGAGAAGTACAGCGGGAGGGCCAGTTTCAGGGATGTGTGAGAGGAGATGATCTAATTCCTCCAAGAAGTCCCCCAAGGCGCCTGGTGGACGGTAGAGAACAACAATGGTTAACTGTATAGGATGGGTTACTGTGACGGCATGGAACTCAAAGGTGGAAGGAGTAAAGTTAGGTAGCTTGAAGAGGGAAAAGCTCCATTTGGGAGAGAGCAGGAGACCAGTGCCACCTCCTCTGCCAGTGGGTCTGGGTGTATGGGAGAAGGAATATGCAGTGGAGAGAGCTGCTGGGGTGGATGTGTTGGATGGAGTAATCCAGGTCTCAGTGAGAGCAAGGAAATCCAGAGAATGCAGGGAGGCGTAGCCAGAGATGAAGTCAGCCTTAGGAACAGCTGACTGGCAGTTCCACAGGCCACCTGAAACTAGATGTTGGATCTCAGTGGAGCACGTGGGATAGACGAGAGCAGGCCGGTTATATCGATTACGAGATACACGGGGCCAGTGATAATTGCGAGAAGACACATGAACAGGAATGGAGAAAATACACATGATTATAGCATGAGGGGCTAAACAACTAAAGTAAAAATTAAAAACGCCAACGATACTTAGCTCAATCAAAGTAGGATTTGCCTCCTCTTTGCCTCCCTCGTGACTCCCGTAGGACTCTAATGTCTTTGTCAGTCTTACTCCCGTAGGACTCTAATGTCTTTGTCAGTCTTAGCCTGTCTGCCGCTGAAGCTGCCGCTCCAGCAAAGAGCTACCCGAAATGGACGCCTGATTGCTCAGTTCTCACAGCTGAAGTTAATTAGTTAACTATCTACAGCTGATGGGCGACAATAGACTGGCCCTGCCTATGTTAATAATGCAGGCTTGAGTGCTGAGAGCTGTAAAGCAGGTTTCGCCTGAGCAGATCTGAGATTTAAAATCTCTCAAAAGCGATTTAGGCATAATGCTGAAACCTGCAAAATAAAGCAAAAGTCGAGACAACTTGAAAGGATATGGCGTTCCACTAAACTTGAAGAATCTCGTTTAATTTGGCATATTACTCTCAATGAATATAAGAAAGCACTGCGTAAAGCAGGGGTGCCCAACCTTTTTTGAACCGACAGCTACTTTTAAAGTTGCCAGTCTGCCGAGATCTACCAGTCCAAATAGAGAGGCGTAGCCATTACTGACAGCCTACTACCAGGTAAATACACACTTCTACTTGTATAAAACTGACCTTTGTACGATTAATACTTCATAAAATACTGCAGATCCTTTATCTTACCTCTTTCTAATCTACACACATACAAGTATTTAACTGAAGCTACACAACAGTGTTGTTGATACAGAGTTGGAGTTTATTCACACGTCACATACTACAGTGGGTAATGTTTTCAAGAAACATTGAACAGTGCTGCCACATATGACACAGGAAAAAAAGAAAAGACTCTGAACCCTTTCTTTGCCATTATATAAAAATAGTGTTGCTACAAAAGTATAAATTAGGCTTACTAATAAGACAACTCAGATCTGAAGCTACACAGGAATCTGCTGCAACAGTGCAATAAAAAAGACAAAATTAATAGAATCAAACCCTTTTTTTGTTGCATTTTAGTAGATTATAAAAATAAATGCCTTTAAAATAGGATGCAAGCAACACTAGTTTCTTAACCTGAATTGATAATAGACTATAATCAATTTAAGTTTGCATTCTTATACCATTTTGTACAATAATTATAATGAATAAGTTCAAACAAACTCAAACTTACAGCTGATTAATAATGGTATCTAACTTGAGTTTTTATCATATCGAAAACCTGTAGAAATGCTACTGTTATTTTTACTGTCGCCCAAAAGCGCGTCGGCAGCCTCCAGGAATGCTTCTTTCACAACTTTGTCGTCTTTGAAAGACTTCATGTGTTTCGCAAGAACGTGACTGACACGATAAGATGCTCTGCTGGCAGCCTTGCTCTTGTTGTTGGGCCTGGTGAAAATGGACTGCTGTGCATTTAGCTGTCCTTTCAGGTCCCTCACCTTTTGGAGCGTAGGGCAGAATTAGGAGGGAATTCCGTCTCGTAGCGTTTGTGCACTGTTTTGAAATGCCGCTCCTAAATTACCCTTCTTCGATAAAGCCACGCTCGCATTGCAGATGAGACAGATGGACTTTGAATTGGAATAGATACAAAAATAATCATCCTCCCACTCGGAGTGAAAATTATATATGTTTTGCTTCTGCCATAATTGCAGTCTTGTGTGTGTGCGGACTGTCACTCCTGTTGACACGGACAACGTTAGCGAACTAGTGCACTGCCCACTGCTCACCAGCCACGCCCCGACACATGGGGTCACGCCGGCCAATCACAAAGCTTTGATGCGTTCAAGTGCATTATTTTGTCACAAGAAGATTATGTTACAGGACATTAACGATAAAACAGAATATTGTTGTTCTATTTTTAGACACATCTCGCGATCGACTGGTTGGGCACCCCTGGCGTAAAGCGAGAGCAGCCTACTACTCTTCATTAATAGATGAGAATAAGAATAATGCAAGATTTCTTTTTAGCACTGTAGCCAGGCTGACAGAGAGCCATAGCTCGATTGAGCCTTCTATTCCCATAGCACTCAGTAGTAATGATTTTATGTGCTTTTTTAACGATAAAAGTGTTACTCTTAGAAACAAAATTAATGACCTCTTGCCTTTGACCAGTATAGTGTTATCAACAGCTCCCGGAAACGTAAGTTCTAATATTACACTAGAAAGTAAACTAGAATGCTTTTCAGCCATAAACCTTGAACAGTTAAATTAAATGATTCTCTCTTCTAAACCATCAACTTGCATGTTAGAACCAATTCCAACTGAGCTGTTGAAGGAAGTTTTTACATTAATTAGCACTTCTTTATGAAATATTATGAATATGTCTTTATTATCAGGCTATGTTCCACAATCATTCAAAGTAGCAGTGATAAAAACGCTTCTTAAAAAGCACAACCCCGATCCAGAGGTTTTAGCCAACTATAGACCTATTTCTAATCTTCCGTTCCTCTCAAAAATTATTGAGAAAGCAGTCGCAAAACAGCTGTGTGATTGCTTAAAAAACAATGATTTATTTGAAGATTTTCAGTCTGGCTTTAGAACACATCATAGCACAGAGACAGCTCTGGTTAAAGTCACAAATGACATTCTAATAGCCTCAGACAAGGGACTTGTCTCTATTCTTGTTTTGCTCGATCTCAGTGCTGCATTTGATACTATCGACCATGATATCCTATTGCAAAGACTAGAGCACTTAGTTGGAATAAAGGGAACTGCTTTAGGCTGGTTTAGGTCCTATCTATCTGAACGCTCTCAGTTTGTACGTGTCAACGATGAATCTTCCACGCAAACCAAAGTTAGCCATGGAGTGCCACAGGGCTCAGTGCTCGGACCTATTTTGTTCACATTATATATGCTTCCGTTAGGCAATATTATAAGCAACCATTCTGTAAACTTTCATTTTTATGCGGATGATACTCAACTATATTTATCAATCAGGCCTGATGAAATTAATCATCGAAATAAAATTCAAGACTGCCTCAAGGACTTAAAAACGTGGATGACCTTACATTTTTTGATTTTAAACACGACCAAAACTGAAGTTATTGTACTTGTTCCGAAGAATCTACGAAACAAATTATCTAAAGATATACTAACTATGGATGGCATTAATTTGGCCTCCAGTGAGACTGTAAGGAATCTTGGTGTTATATTTGATCAGGATTTATCCTTTAACGCCCACATAAAATCAATTTCAAGGACCGCCTACTTCCATCTACGTAACATTTAAAAAATCAGGCATATCTTGCCTCAAAACGATGCAGAGAAACTAGTCCATGCATTTGTTACTTCAAGGCTGGATTATTGTAACTCCTTATTATCAGGGTGTACCAAGAAGTCAGTCAAGTCGCTTCAGCTGATTCAAAATGCTGCAGCTCGTGTTCTAACCAGAGTTAGGAAAAGGGACCACATTACTCCTGTTCTGGCTGCCTTACACTGGCTCCCTATAGAACACAGGATATAATTTAAAATTCTTCTTCTCGCCTACAAAGCCCTTAATGGGCAGGCGCCATCTTACCTTAAAGAACTCATTATACCCTACTGTCCTACTAGGGCATTGCGTTCCAAAAATGCAGGGTTGTTGGTTGTTCCTAGAGTATCTAAAAGTACAATAGGAGCCAGAGCCTTTTCTTATCAAGCTCCACATTTGTGGAATCAGCTTCCAGTTTGTGTTTGGGCGGCAGACACCCTATCCGTTTTTAAGAGTGCGCTTAAGACCTTCCTTTTTGATAAAGCTTATAGTTAGGGCTGATTAGATTCAGCCCCTAGTTTTGCTGATATAGGCTTAGTTTGTCGGGGGACATCTTACTTCTTCCTTCTCTCTGTCTATACCTGTGTACTCTCATGTTCCGATTAACCCAGCTTCCCCAAATGTCTTTCTTTTTGGTGTCTATATACGCCGGGATCCGGAGTCATGGATGATCCTGCAGTCCTGTGTCCTGGATCGCGAGCCCTGGATCTTGAGTCGTGGCTGTGGTCCTGGATCATAGGTCCTGGATGGATATCCTCATGGATTAATCTTCCTATTATACACACATGCATTTCCAAACATTTGGACTACCTATGTTGCAAATGTATTATATTTTCAATTTACACACGGCATCTATTGCACGTCTGTCCGTCCTGGGAGAGGGATCCCTCCTCTCTTGCTCTCCCTGAGGTTTCTCCCATTTTTCCCTTTAAACTGTGGGTTTTCTCCGGAAGTTTTTCCTTGTACGATGAGAGGGTCTAAGGACAGAGGGTGTTGTATTGTCATACTGATATTCTGTACAAACTGTGAAGTCCACTGAGACAAATGTAACATTTGTGATATTGGGCTATATAAATAAACATTGATTGATTGATAAAAATATTCCCCGATTCTTGGTTCTTCATAATTTTGGATATCCAATCCAATCCAATACAATCCACTTTATTTATATAGCACAGTTTAAAAACAGAGGGTTTGCCAAAGTGCTTCATAATGAACATAACATTATAATAAAATATAATATTACACGAATAGATAAAAAGCACACATTTTTTTAATTTATTTTTTAAACCTTTATTTATCCAAATAAATCCCATTGAGATCATTGAACTCTTCTACAAGGGAGACCTGCTAAACACATAAGAATAAATACAAGGCACATAAAGGCTATGGACAGACAGTAAAAGCATACAAATAGGTAAGACATAGCTCAGTTTTTAGGCAGGACTTAAAAACGTCAAGAGTGGGCGACAATTTAACCTGAGGGGGCAGGTCGTTCCAGAGCCTGGGGGCTACCGATGAGAACGCTCGGTCTCCCCTGGTCTTTTTTGTTTGTTTTTGGGACTACAAGCAGCAGCTGATCAGCCGACCTCAAAGCCCTTGAGGGGGTGTACACCTGTAAGAGGTCGGAGATGTACTCTGGGGCCAGCCCATTAAGAGATTTAAAAACAAACAATAACATCTTGAAATGGACTCTAAAATGGACAGGAAGCCAGTGGAGCGAAGCCAGAACTGGTGTGATGTGGACAAACTTGCGGGTTCCTGTAAGCAGCCGCGCCGCAGCGTTTTGTACAAGCTGCAGGCGGGCCAGCGAAATCTTATTTAGGCCGGCATAAAGTGCATTACAATAATCTAAACGAGTTGAAACAAAGGCATAAATTACATGCTCAAAGTTTAAAAAGGATAAAACCGGTTTAATTTTGGACAGGAGCCTCAAGAGATAAAAACTGGATTTAACCACAGAGTTTATCTGTTTATCTAATTTAAAAGCACTGTCGATTTTGACACTGAGATTTGTGACCATGGGTTTTGCAAACTGTTGCAGGGAACCCAGGTCAATGGAAGGGACATCACCATTTGGTCCAAACACAATTACCTCCGTTTTGCTCTCATTTATATTTAAAAAGTTTAGCGCCATCCAGGCCTTTATGTCATGAAGACAGTCAACCAGGGGCATCAGAGAGCTAGTGTTTTTGTTTTCTTAGGGGTAGATATAATTGGGAGTCGTCCGCATAAAGGTGGTAGGAGACGCCATGTTTTCTAAAAATCAGTCCAAGGGGGAGAAGGTATAAGGAAAATAAAATAGTCCCCAAAATAGAACCTTGGGGAACTCCACAGGATAAGGGGGCAGAAGAGGATGTAAAGTCACCAAGCGTAACAGAGAAAGATCTCTTGGACAGATAGGACCTGAACCACTCTAAGGCAGTGCCCATGATACCCACACAGTGCTCTAGACGAGAGATAAGGATGGAGTGGTCAATCGTATCAAAAGCAGCTGTGAGGTCTAAGAGCATAAGGATGGCAGAGTCACCAGTGTCTGTAGTGACCAGGAGGTCATTGAATACTCTTAGAAGGGCAGACTCAGTACTGTGAAGCGCTTTAAAACCGGATTGAAAAATATCGAAAATATTGTGTGCATGTATAAAAGACTGTAGCTGTAAGAGTACGGTTTTCTCCAATATCTTTGAAATAAAAGGAAGCTTCGAGATGGGTCTGTAATTTGAGAAGACAGAAGTGTCCAGATTAGTTTTCTTTATCAGGGTGCCACAACTGCTTGTTTGAAATAAACAGAACCGGACTCTAGGCTGCTATTTATAATGTTATGGACATTAGGTCCAATAGTGTCCCATACCTCTTTAAAAAGTCGAGGAGGGACTGGGTCTGTCGGACAAGATGAGGGTTTTAATTTAGCAATAATGTCACTGAGAGATGACAACGACACAGGTCCAAACTGCTGGAAGACAGCAGTGCATGTGAAGTCAATGGAGGGGTCAAAAGAGGGTGGTGAGATACTGGCTCTAATAGTGGAGATCTTGTCTATAAAATAGCAGTGGAATTTTTCACACATCTCAGTTGAAGCATCAATACAAGTGGATAAAGGAGAGTTTAACATAGCATCGATTATTTTAAAGAGAACACAAGGTTTGTTTAAATTACTAGAAATAATATCAGAAAAGTAACTGATCTTTTCAGCTTTTACAGTGCTCCGATACTTTCTCCAACTCTCTTTCAAAATGTCACGAGTTACATGAAGCTTGTCCTTCTTCCACCTGCGTTCAGCCTGCCGGCACTCACGTCTGGCAGCATATCATACCGTTTAATTTTGATAACAAACCAATGAATGCAAGCGAAGAGTCTGACTATTTTGATTTGTTAATCTACATTGACACACAATAATTATTAGTATAACAATGCTCTCCCTTATTTAGAAAACATATTTATCTTCACATCAAGGAAAGTCAATCAGACGGTAACGGGATGGTGAACATGTATCAGTGTCCCAGCCTGATTTGGACCAGAGATGTCGTTTCATGGACAGATCCATAACTTGAAATACACAATACACAGGTGTTAAGGACACCCTGTATGATAAAAGGTTTTGCTTCTATCATTGACATTTCACTTGAATTGTTATGGATCTCACCTTTTAAGTCATTTTTAGTTGTATGAAGGCTACTTTTATAAATATAACAGCTACATGTGTAGTTTGAACACTTATGACCTAGTGTTTGACCAAACATTTAGTAATGCTTGTTTACAAAACCAAAAAGAGACAAATGCTGAAGGTTCAATGTTTTGCAGAACTGCCCAAAGTTGTAAATGCTCCATTTCAGTGTTGGTGTATGTAATGAGTGAAGCCAGCGTCCCTCACACAGCATTATGTTACGTATTTTAGGAAATGACATGATGGAACTTTACCTTTGACTGAAATACGTTTTCAAAAAAAACAACCATTTTAAAGCTTGTTCACACAAGGAAAGCTAGTGTGAACACAAAATGTTCCAATTCAAAACCTACTAAGAAATGGTTGAGCAATGATGCCACCATGTGGACACAAAGCCACACTATGACAACACTTCAAATGCCAAACATTAATTACATTTATAAATGTAGGAATTTAAAGTGTGCACTTTAAGTTAATTTGTCAGCACAATTTTTCTGTTTAAATGAAATGTCATTTCTCAATATGGACTGTTCACTCATTCACAAACCAAATGAGACTTCTTGAAGAGCCTGGAATAAAAAGCCTCTTGGGTAGTTGAAGGTTAACAAAAGCACAAACTATAAATCGTCTGTTCAAAACTTTTATTAGAACTATTTAAGTATGGTAGCGTGGAGGAGGAAAAGGAGGCAGCATTGGTATGGGCAAGTGAACATGGGGATGAAAAGGAGGATGGGGGTGCCGGAGTGGGCGGGCAATCTGTTTTCACAGTGGTAGCTGGAGTGGCTGGATATTGGGGATAGGGAGGGGACATAGGGTAAAGATGATAGTAAGGCATAGATGGTGGAAGCTGCGATGAGGGATTTTTAGCCTTTGGTTTAGTTGTAGTTGGTGTTGTCGCAGTAGGTTTTGGCTTTGTAGCTGGATATTTGGGAGGATAAAGAGGATTAAACGCAGGATACATCGGCATATATTGTGGAAACGGCATCTGAGGGTTTTGAGGCTTCTCAGGGTTTTGAGGCTTCTCAGGGTTTTGAGGCTTCTCAGGGTTTTGAGGCTTCTCAGGGTTTTGAGGGAATTGAGGCATCTCAGGGTTTTGAGGGATTTGAGGCATCTCAGGGTTTTGATGGAATTGAAGCATCTGAGGGAATTGAGACATCTCAGGGTTTTGAGGGAATTGAGGCATCTCAGGGTTTTGAGGATTTTGAGGCCTTTCAGGGTTTTGAGGCCTCTCAGGGAATTGAGGCCTCCCAGGGAATTGAAGCCTCCCAGGGAATTGAGGCCTCCCAGGGAATTGAGGCCTTCCAGGGAATTGAGGCCTTCCAGGGAATTGAGGCCTTCCAGGGAATTGAGGCCTCCCAGGGAATTGAGGCCTTTCAGGGAATTGAGGCCTTCCAGGGAATTGAGGCCTCCCAGGGAATTGAGGCCTCCCAGGGTTTTGTGGCATCTCAGGGAATTGAGGCATCTGAGGTATATCAGGGAATTGAGGCATCTGAGGCATCTCAGGGAATTGAGGCATCTCAGGGAATTGAGGCATCTGTGGTATATCAGGGAATTGAGGAATCTGAGGGTATTGAGGCATCTGAGCTACAGGGGAATTGGGGGAAGTCGTTTTGGAAGCAGGAGTTGAGGCAGGTTTGGAACACCAGAGAGATACTGGAATTCCTTGCCAACGCATCGGGAGTACATAACTTCCACCCTTTGGGAGAAAAACATACAATTAGAAACAGCAAGGAATCACACAAACCTGTCAATGTTACAATCCGACTGTACAAGGCAAAAGATTAATCTCATGCTATATCTTCTGAATAGATCATCATGATGCAACATATTTGAATGTCGGTCCCCATCCAAAAAACATAGTTAATCAGTACATTTGAAAGCAAGCGAAAAACAACTCATTTGAAAAGCTGAAAACACATTTTCGCTTTAGATTAATATGATGCAGATTAAACATTTAATTTATTTGGCTCTCGTTAAACCATTCATAACTATAACAATTCACAGCACTAGCCATCGTTTTTTTAAACTCACTTCCTCACTCTTTAAATCAGTTTAACATTACCTCTTGAACCATGTTGCAGCCATCATAGGGAACCAACATGACAAGTGCATGTGAGTTCCTCTGCATGCTGTAGCCACAGGTAGACGGGACCTGGGACAGAGGCATTGGAGGTGCATTTCCTGTGGGGTAAAAAGGTTCAGTGTTTATATCATTGGTAGAGATAAATCAAGTCTACATTTAGGATATTATGGCTATTGATTTACCTTGTTCTACTGCAAATTGTGATGCTCCTGGTTCCACCGCTCTGAACTTCAACTGGCCCGAACCACACTGCAGTGAGGGCGACATGCTCTTCCATGATGAGTCTTGGGGACTGGCCACTTGTGTTGGGCTCATCCCACCTGAAGGCGAATATAATATACATATTTTTAAATAGTTTGTACTTTAAAGAGATGCAAAACAATTCAAGCAAAAATAACAAACCCTTCAATACGTAATCAAAATATTTTTACCTGCAGCGTCTGCTTGATAATCACCTTCATCCTCCTCATAAGCGTTTGAGGATGATTTATTGGTCCCGTCTGTGACTTGAGAATCAAGACCTGACCCTTTTTCAAAAGCTCTCCCGAAAACAATTGTCCCCTCTTGGAACCCATTTGTTGCATCGGCATCTTTTCTCCCTTCTCGTCTTTCTGTTTTCTTCAGACGATAACAGTCTAAAGTTTGCGCAAAATAACACGTCAGAATAACAGCTGCAGCCAGGTAAACACCAGCGCCTTTTCTCTTGCGTATCATCCTGTTGCACATGACTGCTGGTAATGTGAAAAGATGATAACTTTCTTTGCCGCAACTATTTGAGCATCAGCAGGTGCTGTGACAACCAATACTACAGCTGTGATAGGTGCTCATAGGCTTCCCATTCTGTAAAATCAAACTCACTTTTTTTTTTTTTTGTCTTTTTTTATTAGAAAATTCATAATTCAATATTTACAATTTGCACATGTGGTTTCACGGTGGCCCTGCATTTAAAACAATCAAACATAATAGTCATGCATAACATGACAAAATAAAAGAAATAAACTGAATGCAATTAGCCAAAAGAAAAGATTGCCAAAAAACCATTGGATCTTACTTGAACATCATAGTAAATGATAATACAAAAACAGAATACGAGAAACAAAACACAGCAAACCGGCAATCATTTATATAAAACATACTTTACGTTTTTCACGTTTCACCCTACACATGTTTTCCAACACTGTCATACTTAAACACCAGTCTGTCATTGTCACCAACCTCCACCAGAGTGCACCCATCCACAACGCTCTCCAGAAAAGCGTCCTTTTCTAGGTACACATATGCCATCTGAACGTCCTTGCTTAAAATCCTCTTAAATACGTCCCATGCGTCTACCTTTCTGTTCCCTTTATGGGCCAAGTCTCTCCTAAGTTTTACAGCATACCGGGCATGGCTCAGCACATAGTTACAGAGATTCACATTGGGACCTTTCACTCCCCCCCTCACCCCAAACAGCCACAACTCCTTCCATTCCAGCGTTTTTAATATTCTATCCCCCCAACACTTTTCAATTAGCCCTTTCAACCGTTCAAAATACACCTTCAGTTCTCCACATTCAAAAAATTCATGCATACACGTTTCCACCATTACCTTACACACATCACACTCTTTCTTCACCGTGATATTAAACCTGCTTATGATCAAATTGTTGTACACCCTATTGTGACGAAACATAAAATCAAAATGCTCACATTCAATGCTGTTCCATTTCACCCTTAAATTACCCCATACCTTCCGCCCATCAAACTTTTCACAAACATTTCCCCACACACGCTCAGAAGCAGGTCTTCTTATTTTACCACCCCTCAGCATTTTGTAAATCACCCTCGTGTTGACTTTCTCCATTTTAACACGAACATCCCCTTCCCCCACATACATTTCTGCCACGCTCTCTCCACTTTTTGTCGCCTCACATTCAACCATTCTCACCCACTCCACAGGCAAACCCTTTTTCACCCTCTCCAAGATTTCTTCCGCCGTTCTCAAAGGCATACACCCCCCTCTACCCCTCACCTCATCCACTATCACCTGTGCCCCCATGAACCCCGGCACAAACTCATACACCAGATCCCTTATGTTTCTAATTCCCGCCCTCCACATTTGGAGATCAAATACAGGACTCTTCTGCACCGTGATCATATGGTTCATAAAAATAGGCTGATTCCACACTTGCTCAACATTCACACACTCTTGCTTTACCCCTTTCAGAAACTCCCCCCATGCTAATAGCGCCTCCCTGTGGTACTCCGACACACTGCTCAGCATTTCTTTTCTTAAAGCCATGAACAACGCGCTATCACCACAGCCTCCACACTTATTGATAGCTTCTTTTAAAAATACCTTCCACGCATGATCCTTTTTCCCCTCCTTGTCACCAACATATTTTAACATCATTTTAACCCTTAGCGCCTTCTTTTTCCTTTCCACGTTGATCAGCTTCATCCCTCCATCCCTGTACTCGTTCTCCATTACCTCCCTAGCAATTCTAACGCCCTTCCCTTCCCACAAAAACTCATTTATTGCCATGTCTATTTCTTTATGAACCTTTTCAGGCATTTCCATGACAGTCATGATGTAGACTAATCTGCTCACTATGAGCCCATTTATCACCACTACCTTCCCTCTTAACTTTAAATGCCTCATCTTCCAAAACTTTAGCGTTTTCTTCATTCTGTTGATGATTCCCTCATATTGCTCATCCCTCCCTTCCATTTCCTTTATACCCAAATTAACACCCAGCACCTTAAAATAATCTTTCCTTTCCTTGAGC
Source organism: Gymnodraco acuticeps (assembly GCF_902827175.1). Classification (NCBI taxonomy): domain Eukaryota; kingdom Metazoa; phylum Chordata; class Actinopteri; order Perciformes; family Bathydraconidae; genus Gymnodraco; species Gymnodraco acuticeps. The sequence goes on from NW_022990915.1 coordinate 256,885, forward strand.
CCTATTCCTGTCCTATCCACTCCTTCCTCACCTATATACATTACCTCTGATTTGTCTATATTTATCTTTGCCCCTGACGCCCTGCCATACTGCTGCACTACTTCTAACACTTCCCTCACACTGTCCCCATCTCTGACCGTTACCGTGGTATCATCTGCATACTGGTACAGGAGACTGGTCTGTCCCCCCGGTATCTCCACCCCTCTAATGTTTTTGTTCTGTATTAGCATTGTGGCTAATGGTTCAGCTGACAAGGCATACAACATGGAGGAGAGAGGACATCCCTGCCTGACCGACCTCCCTAACCTAAACACATTTGTAACAATCCCATTTATTTTAACGCAACTCACCGCCCGACTATATAATCTTTTGATCCAGCCCACCAATTTAACCCCAAAACCTGCTTTCCCTAACACTCTATATAAATACTGATGATTAACCCGATCAAACGCTTTATTTAAATCAAGACTCATTACTATGCCCCCCTTCCTCCCCTTCATGTGTTTAATAGTATCCCTGATGCTGCTTGTCGTGTCACTTATATCCCTCCCCGGTACACTATACGCCTGAGTCCCACCCACCACCGTTTTAATCACCCTCTTTATTCTATTCCCTAACACCCTCGCCAATATTTTGTAGTCATTGTTAAGCATGCTTAACGGCCTATAGTTTTCTAATCTGTCCCTATCACCCTTTTTGTAAATGATGCTTATAACCCCCGTTGCCATACTTGCCGGCAGGTCATCCTCCTCCTCAATGTGTTTGAACACCCTGTGCAGCACCGGTACCAACATTTCCTTAAACGTGATGTAAAACTCTGCTGTTAACCCATCTAACCCTGGACTCTTATTTCTACCCAACCCTCCTATTGCTTGATCTATTTCTCCTGTACCTATCTCTCCCTCACACATCTCTCTATCATTATCATCTAAAGCTTTATCCATACTGTCTATCGCCGTCTCCACACTCTCTCTATCTGCCTCTTCTGTCTTAAATAATTCCCTGTAGAACTCCTCCACTCTTTCTGCTATCCCTACTAAATCTGTTATTTTCCTACCATCCTTTCCCTCAACCTGTTTTAAATATTTGTTTTCCTGCTTAATTTTTTCCAAACTCAGAAAGTAACCAGTACACCTTTCCCCCTCCATTGCATTCTTTGCCCTGCTTCTAACAATCGCCCCCCTGCATTTCCCCCTCTCTATACCCTCTAGCTCATCTTTGATCCTCGTGTATCTCCCTAAATCTCTCCCTGTCTCTTTGTCTATCCTTGCTGCCTCTTTCGCCAACTCTCCCCTCACCCTTTCCTCCCTTCTTCTCTCAAACATATGTTTCCCCTTACTGTGTTTTATGCTTATTCTCTTGATCTCCTCTTTTAACTCCCCCCACCACACTAATATATCATTGTCCCTTGTATCACCCCCCTTCCTTATACATTCTCTCACCCTTTTTTTATACACCTCATCATTCAGTAGTTTTGCATTCAAGCACCACATTCCCCCGCCTCTCCCATTCACCTTCAGCCCCATCCTGAGACTAAGAACCATATGATCACTCAACGCTGTGGTCCTATATTCAATCTTTCCAATTTTTTCATTAACAGCTTCCGAGCACAGAGCTAAATCAATCCTGCTCTGCATCAGTTTATCTTTCACCACTCGTCTCCAGGAAGATTCTCTTGCATCCGGATTTCTTTCTCTCCACACATCTATCAACCCATTCTCATTCATTATTTTTTTGAGTGCCACCCTCGAGGAGTCGCTAATAAACCGAGCACCCTCGGGCGCATCCAACCTTCCACACCGCACATTGAAGTCTCCCACAATCAAACAGTTGCCCCCACATTTACCCTCCAACCCCTCAAAGAAAATTCTTCTCTCCCTCTTTATATTTGGTGCATACACATTTATCAACCTAAACGTGTCCCCCATGTATTCATACTGCACCCCAATCATCCTCCCTTCACCATCATCCTCAACCTTCCTTACATTCTTCACATCCCCCGAATTGATAAGTATCGCCACCCCTCTAGCATGCTCACTCCCATTATTTGCAAACACTTCTCCCTTCCACTCCTTTTTAACCTCATCCACACTCTCCCCATCCCAATGTGTTTCCTGCAGACATATAATGCTGGCCTCACACAGACTTAGCGCCCGGCTTCTTCTGAGCTTACTTTTTAGACCGTTTCCGTTTAGGGATGAGATCGTTGCCATCAAAAGGAATGTTATTATTATACACGTCCTTTGCATCATTACCTTTTGCTTGTTTATTTCCCGAGCTCCCCCTCTGTCGAACCCGCTCTCCTTTTCTCCACCTCCCTCGCCTTGTCCGCTTTGCGTCTAGCAATCAGCCCGGCGTTCTCCGCTGAGGTCTTCTTCTCCTCCTCGCACCTGCTTCTCCTCTTGCCCTGGCCCTTCTGCTTCTCGTTTGGGCTCCCGAAGACCTTGCTGCCCCCAGGGTCCTCCGACAGCTCTCCCTCCTCCATTCCGGAAGCCTCCGAGGCGTCTTCCACCTCTACGGGACCCCGAACCTTCTTTCCCCCGCCGCTGCTCCCTTCGGCAACTCTGCTGCTCCCGTCGGCACCTCTGCTGCTCCCTTCGGCACCTCTGCTGCTTCCGTCGGCGCCTCCGCCGCCCTGCCTGGCACTTTTTTTGCTCTTTCCCACCTTTGGTGATTTATCCTCCATCACCGAAGCCCCCGAGATGTCGTCCACCACTGGACCTTCATCTTCGCTGCTTATCTCATCATGGAGTCTTTTCTTTGCCCCCTCTGCCTCGTCGTCTTCCTCGTCGTCTTCCTCCTCGTCTTCCTCCTCGTCTTCCTCCTTGTCGTTTTCCTCCTCTTCTCCCTCCTTGTCATCTTCCTCCTTTCTCTCTTTCCTCTCTCTCTCCGCTCTCTCAGCTCCATACCTGCACTCCTTGGCATAATGCCCTTGCTCATTACACCTGTGGCACTTAAAGTCTGGGCATTCTCTAAAGATGTGACCCGGCTTTATGCATAACCTGCACACTGGAACCTGGCCGTTGTGCAGGACCCGGAAGTATTCCGCACCCTTCACCGTGTCGAACTTCGTGGAGTACGGCAGGGAGCGGACCTTATTGTTGAATCTCACTCTAAGGAACCTGGTGCCGTCTGCAATGTCCGAGTCTGGCCACACTCTTTTTTTAATGTCCGAGATGGGCTTAACTCCCCACTCCTCAAGCCTATTTAGTAACGTTTTATCCAGCAAGTACACTGGCAGATGCAGGAACGAGACGGTCACATCAGTGCTCATGATGTTTTTTGCATGTACCGCGACCCCGTTCACTCTCAGCCCCTCCATTAGTTTCATTTTCCCCAGGATTGTCCTCATCGTCACTTCATATTGTTCCCCCGTCACTCTACATCCATCCACTGTCCCGCACTGTTTCTGTATCCCTTTTAGCATGTCCATCATAGACAGTGCACCTTCCACTACTACTTCCACAGTTAATTCCACACTGTACCTTGCTTTCTACCTCTGCCCCTCTTTTCCTTCCTCTCCCGCTTTCTTGCCTTGTTCTTCTTTGTCGTTGTCCTTCCCTTCGTTCGCTTTATCACTTGCCCTTCCTCCTTCCATTTTCGGCACCTCAACAGTCCTGTTCACTCCAGCCGCTGTTGCCATCAGAACACTCGCCGCACCAGATCACAGCACCGGGTGGGAGGAGCCCAAACGGCGTGCTCCGGGCCGTATCCCGTTGTTATGCTGTCGGTTGAAGCCCCGCCGCGGACTGAAGCCAATCGTATTTTCACTTACTCTTCCTGCTAACGTTGCACTGAACCGTCTCGGGAGATCACTGTGAGCGTGCAGACACGCGGAAATCAAACTCACTGCAGGTGGAGAGCACTTGGCAACGAAGCATGAGACAGGGCTTTAATACTGACACATATTACCACCAGGCAGCCAATCAACAAGGCAGGTGCAGCCTCAGCTAATGCTTGCACCTGTGTTCAATTAGCTTGCAACAGGTGAGCCTCGTTAAGACTTGTCTAACGTCTACAAAGTAAGCCCTGTATATTGATCATGTAGATCGGGGGTGCCCAATACGTCGATCGCAAACGTAGTGTGGGTAGATTGCATGACATTGAAGCGCAAATGCGGCGCACCTTTATGCGCTTAAGAGGCGCTATTGGTGTAAGTGCTCCACAGTTTCTCCGCCGCTGTGAGGTTCCGCACTCACAGTTCACTAGCACCGTTGGTTTCAAAGGCATACCAACTATTACAAATCCAATCCAACCCACTTTATTTGTATAGCACATATGAAAACAGAGGGTTTACCAAAGTGCCTCACACCAAACATAACATTATAATAAAATATAATAATAGATGAAAGGCACACATAAGAATTAATACACAGTAAATAAAGGCTATGGACATACAATAAAAGCATAAAAATCGATAAAACATAGCTCAGACTGACTCGAAAGCGAGGGAAAAGAGGTGGGTCTTTAGGCGAGACTTAAAAGTTTGGAGGGTGGGCGACAATTTGAAATGGGGGGCAGGTCGTTCCAGAGCCTGGGGGCTACCCCTGAGAAGGCTCGATATACAAACTGTTCAACCTACAGAGATGACAAAAAGTGTTCTTCCAAATACAAAAAAGCCTCTGTATACGCTGTCTCGCAAACACCTTGGTTGGTTTTAGGGACTACCAGCAGCAGCTGAAGCAAAATGAAGTCACAAGAATGATAGACACATAACAATACAGTATTTATTTGGGCATGGCTAATATAATGTTGATGGCCAAACATGTCATAGAAGTAACACAACTCTGCTCACACTCTAATCACACTCTCGACCTTGTTCTGACTTATGGTATTGAAATTGAGCAACTATTAGTCGAACCGCATAATGCTGCTTTATACGACCATTTCTTAGTAACATTTGAAGTGCTGTTACTAGACTACAAAGCATTAGTCAAAAGTTCCTGCAGCAGAAACCTATCTGTTAGTGCTATAGCCACATTTAAGGAAGAGATTCCACCAATACTTAACTCGATAGCATGTCTGCATGTAAGGGAGGCAAGGCAAGGCAAGTTTATTTATATAGCACTTTTCAACACAAGGCAATTCAAAGTGCTTTACAAAAAATGAAAGAGATTAAGAAAATGGCATTTAAAATCAGTCATTAAAAAGAAAAGCTAATAAAATAAACATTACAAGAAAAAATACATGGATAAAAGTTACAGTGCAGTCAATTAAACATTAAAAGAAAAAAGTACATGGATCAAAGTTACAGTGCAGTCTAAGATATGAATAGTTCAATTAAAAGCAGCGACAAAAAGAAAAGTCTTCAGCCTGGATTTAAAAGTAGTCAGAGTTGCAGCGGACCTGCAGGTTTCTGGGAGTTTGTTCCAGATATTTGGAGCATAATAACTGAACGCTGCTTTACCATGTTTATCTGGATGGTTCATAATTTAGCAGGAGGTCAGAAATGTATTTTGGGCCTAAACCATTCAGTGCTTTATAAACCAGCAGCAGTATTTTTGAAATCTATTCTTTGACACACAGGAAGCCAGTGTAAAGACTTCAGAACAGGAGTGATGTGATCCACTTTCTTAGTGTTAGTGAGGACTCGAGCAGCGGCGTTCTGAATCAGCTGCAGCTTCCTAATAGATTTTTTAGTGAGACCTGTGAAGACACCATTGCAGTAGTCCAGTCTACTGAAGGTAAAAGCATGTTTTTCTAAATCCTGCTGTGACATTAGTCTTTTAATCCTAGATATATTCTTTAGGTGATAGTAGGCTGATATAGTAACAGTTTTAATGTGACTGTTGAAACTCAGGTCAGAGTCCATGACTACACCTAGATTTCTGGCTTTATCTGTTGTTTTGAACATTGCAGACTGAAGCTCAGCGCTAACTTTTATACGTTCTGACTTGGCTCCAAAAACCATTACCTCAGTTTTATCTTTGTTTAATTGGAGAAAGTTCTGACACATCCAGTCATTGATTTGTTCAATGCACTTACTCCGTGTTTGAATTGGAGCATAGTCTCCTGGTGAATTGTTACGTAAATTTGTGTGTCATCTGCATAGCTATGGTAACTTATTTTGTTGTTTTTCATTATCTGAGCCAGTGGTAGCATGTAGATGTTAAAGAGAAGAGGCCCCAAGATGGAGCCTTGAGGAACCCCACATGTCATATTTGTCAACTCAGATGTGTATTTACCTATAGAAACAAAGTTGTTTCTGTCCTTTAAGTAGGATTCAAACCAATTTAGAACTGTTTCCGAAAGTCCCACCCAGTTTTCCAGTCGGTCTAGTAATATGCTGTGGTCAACAGTGTCAAACGCAGCACTGAGATCTAATAATACTAACACTGAAGTTCTGCCACTGTCTGTGTTTAAGTGGATGTCATTAAAGACCTTTACAAGAGCAGTCTCAGTGCTGTGGTTTGGACGAAAGCCTGACTGGAACACATCAAAACAGTTATTTAAATGCAAGAAATTACTCAACTGTTGAAAAACAACTTTTTCAATGATTTTACCTAGAAATGGCAGGTTTGATATGGGCCTGTAATTGTTCATTACTGAAGCATCTAGATTATTCTTTTTTAAGAGCGGTTTAATGACTGCAGTTTTCAGGGCCTGTGGAAAAATACCTGAGTGAAGAGATTTGTTTACTATATGAAGTAGATCTGAGGCCATGCAAGGCAAAACATCTTTGAAAAATCCTGTTGGAATAATATCAAGGCAGCAAGAGGAGGATTTCAGAAGTTGAATAATGTCCTCTAGGTTTTTATCATTAATCTGATGGAATTGTGTCATGGTGTTTTGAATTGATGTTAAGTGGAGATAGGGACAACACATTTGCTGTTCCTGATGCAGAGGCACTGACTGCTTGTCTGATTTTCTGAATTTTGTCAGTGAAAAAGGAGGCAAAATCATTGCACGCCCTGGTGGATAGAAATTCAGAGGCTACTGACACTGGGGGGTTAGTTAGTCTGTCGACGGTAGCAAACAAGGTACGTGCGTTGTTTTTGTTTTTGGTAATGATGTCAGAGAAGAACGATTGTCGTGCATTTTTCAATTCCAAATTATAAAGGCCAAGTCTCTCTTTATAGATTTCAAAGTGAACCTGGAGATTTGTTTTTCGCCACCTGCGTTCAGCTTTTCGACATTCTCTTTTTTCTGTTTTCACGGTCATGGCCTTTCTCCATGGAGATATTTTCTTGCCAGACACTTCCTTTACCTTAGTTGGAGCAATGGCATCTATACCATTTTACATTTTTGAATTCAAATGATCTACTAGCTCCTTTACTGAGATGTTAGCAGGGGCAAGTGTGGAAGAAAAATTCTGAGTAAACATTTCCCTAGTATTTTCAGTTAAATATCGCTTTGTGGTTACCTCTTTTTGAACATTTTTGTGAACAGAAATAGAGCTCTCAAAAAAAACACAGGAATGGTCAGAGAGGGCAACATCAGTCACCACAACCTTAGAGATATTCAGACCCTTTGAGATAATTAAGTCCAGAGTGTGCCCCTTATTGTGCGTGGGCTCCGTCACATGCTGAGTCAGTCCATAGCTATCAAGAACACAAAACGGTTCTTTAGCCCCTCTGTCCTGGGGGTTGTCAACATGGATGTTAAAATCACCAACAATGACTAGACGGTCAAAGTCAATCCACACTATAGACAGCAGTTCAGTAAAGTCATCAAAAAAGCTTGCACAGTATTTGGGTGGTCTATAGATATTTAGGAACAGAGCTCGAGAGGAGCATTTCAGCTGAAGGGCCACATATTCAAAAGAATCAAAGTTTCCATACGATGTCTTCCTGCATTGAAGGGAATCATTGAACAGAATAGCAACTCCACCCCCTTTCTTATGCATTCTTTCCTGACTCATAAAACTAAAGTTGTTACGCTCCTCGTGAAGAGACTCAAAACTTGAACCCGCAATGCAAGAACACTTGGGACGGAGACTTAGGTGAAGTGTCAAAAAGACTGGATTTATTCAAGTCCTCAAAAAACAGGCAGGAGACAAAGCAAACTCTCAACAGAGTGGGAAGAACGTGGAGCAGGGCTGAGACGGAGGTTGGGCTGGATGTGGCAGGCAGGACGGAATGGAATATGGAGTTTCTGGAACAGGCACAAAACAGAACAGGATTAGTATATGAAAAACCCAACTGGAAGAGTGTACAAAAAGACTAGCAATTCTAGTCAGCCGGAACTGGAGTTTACCACTGTGAGTGTACGAAGAACTGGCAAAGTCTGATGATCGAACCAGAGTTTTAAGCAGCAGCAGGTGAGTAGTGGTAATCAGTGATGATGAGAAACAGGAGCGGAGGTGAGTTGGCGGGAAACGGAAAGTAGGTCAACCACGCCCAGCCAGGAAGACAGACAAACAGAAAAAAGGAGAAGGAGATACTGCAATTCCTCACAGTACCCCCCCCCCCCCTCAATGGGAGCCACCTGGCGACCACCAGGCTTGTTTGGATGAGCTCTGTGAAAGGCCCTCACCATGATTGGGTCCAGGACACAGGAACGAGGAACCCAGTATCGCTCCTCGAGGCCATAACCCTCCCAGTCCACCAGATACTGGAAACCCCTGCCCCGACGTCTGACGTCCAAAAGACGGTGCACCGTATAAGCAGGGTGATTGTCGAGGATACAGGTGGGAGGAGGGGGTAAGGCCGGAGGGCTCAATTCACTGGTGTGAACCTGCTTAATCTGAGACACGTGGAAAGTGGGGTGAATTCTCAGAGCTCTGGGAAGCTTTAACCGAACCGCGGAAGGGTTAATGATCCTTAGGATGGGAAGGGGACCATTCCAAGCTTCTTGGAATCAGAGATGAGAGGAATGTTGCGGGAGGACAACCAGACTGACTGGCCTGGGACGTATAGAGGAGCTGCCTTTCTGTGACGGTTGGCTGATCGCTGGTTCCGTGCCGAAGTCTGGAGAAGGGCAGATCGTGTATCTCTCCAGATTTTCTGACAGCGACGCACATGCTGCTGGACTGAGGGAACTGCTATGTCTCGCTCCTCTTCGGGGAACAGGGGTGGCTGGTACCCTAATGAAGCCTCAAAGGGGGAGAGACCAGTAGCGGAGCAGGTAAGTGCGTTGTGGGAGTACTCAACCCAGGAGAGATGAGAGCTCCAAGTAGAGGGGTTTCGGTCGGTGATGCAGCGGAGAGCTGACTCCAGGTCCTGATTAGTTCGTTCTGTTTGGCCGTTTGATTGGGGGTGATATCCAGAAGTCAGGCTGACTGAGGCTCCTAGGGATTGACAAAACTCCCTCCAAACTCAAGAGGTGAACTGGGGACCGCGGTGTGAGACAATGTCGGCAGGGATACCATGTAACCGGAAAACATGTTCTGTGAGGAGTTGTGAGGTCTCCAGGGCTGACGGGAGTTTTGGAAGAGCAACGAAGTGAGCCGACTTGGAAAACCGGTCTACAATAGTGAGGATTGTGGTGTTGCCCTGGGAGGGGCACAGGCCGGTAACAAAATCCAGTGCGATGTGTGACCAGGGACGACTAGGGATAGGTAGGGGCTGGAGCAACCCTGCAGGAGACTGGTGGGAGGACATACTCCTAGCACACGTGGGACAGGCAGAAACGTACTCCAGAGTGTCCCTGTTGATCGTTGGCCACCAGAAATGTCTCTTCAGGAAAGAAAGAGTGCGGTCTCCTCCGGGATGGATTGAGAACCGGGAATTGTGGACCCACTGTAGAACCTTGGAGCGGGCAGCATCAGGAACAAACTGACGGTTCGGAGGACCATTGCCTGGGTCTGGTTGCTCTCTCAATGCCTCCAGGATTGTGTTATTAATCTCCCAAGAGAGGGCGCCTACTACACAACTCTTGGAAAGGATTGAAGCATCTGGAGGATCAGGAGAGTCAGGAGAGTATAGCCTAGACAGAGCATCAGGTTTTACATTCCTGGAGCCAGGGCGGAAGGTGAGGCAAAAGTTGAAGCGACAGAAGAACAGAGCCCATCTGGCCTGTCGGGAATTCAGTCGCTTCGCTGACTGGATGTAGGAGAGATTTTTGTGGTCCGTCCAGACCAGGAAAGGCTGCTTGCTGCCTTCGAGCCAGTATCTCCACTCCTCTAGTGCCAATTTAACAGCCAGAAGCTCCCTGTTACCAACATCATAATTCCGCTCCGCAGGAGAGAGGCGACGTGAAAAAAAAGCACAGGGATGGAGGATGTTATCAGGACCAGCCGTCTGAGACAAAACTGCTCCTACTCCAGTATCAGACGCGTCCACCTCCACAACAAACTGCTTCTCTGTGTCTGGCTGAATAAGGATGGGAGCTGAGGTGAACAAGGACTTGAGTTTGATGAAAGCTCTGTTAGCCTCTGGAGTCCAACAGAACGTGATGTTGACGGAGGTGAGTCTGGAGAGAGGTGCAGCTACCTTACTGAAGTTCCGGATGAAGCGACGGTAAAAGTTGGCAAATCCCAGAAACCTCTGGAGCTCCCTCCTTGTAGTTGGGACTGGCCACTCCACCACTGCCTTGATCTTTCCAGGGTCTGCCTCCACCTTGCCCTGGCTGATGATGTAGCCCAGGAAGCTGATCCGGTTCTGGTGGAACTCGCACTTCTCCGCCTTAACATAGAGCTTGTTCTCCAGCAGTCTCTGTAGGACCCTGCGGACATGGTCCTCGTGTTCCTCCTGATTCCTGGAGAAAATCAGGATGTTGTCTAAGTAGTAGTTACGTCCCCACTAAGGTCTAGGGGACCTGGAGACAATAACATACAACCAATAATTAATGAGGGAGTCAGCGTAACAGTTTACAAAAGGTTTATTTTGTAAACCCAGAACCGAACAGACATGTAACTGAAACCTTAGTTGGTGAGGAGGAGGAGGAGTCAAAGGATTGCGCCAAACAAAAGAAACAAGCATAACAAAACCAGGCCTATCTCTACATCTATCCTTTGAAACCAAAACTCAAACAAAAACCCTCACTAACTAAACTACAAAGACTTTGACAAAACAATATACAGGGGTGGCAACAATCCGCTAACCTAGTGTGTCTAAACATTAGTTAGCTACGTGGTGAGAAATGTACAGGGTACCCAAGACTTACCTAACTCCTCCACCTCTCAACACACACACTTTCAAAAAGGTCTGACAATACAAAGTGAATTAGTGGCTAAACACTGCAGGCTCCTTCATCAGCAACAGGCCCAGAGTGAGAGAGCGAGAAGACTTCCAATACCTTCGAAAACGTTTTGTATTCGAAGGTATTGACCTCTCAAATGTCTGCTCTGAAGAGATTCTCAGGGCATCAACTTCAAGCCACTTTAACGTGATTTATTTCTCAGCTTCTATCTCTAACTTGCGAATCTGCAGTTTGTAATCATAGTCTGCTCTACGCACCATTTCCTTCTCCTGGACCTCCAGCTGAAGACGGGTAAGACGAACTTTTAGTTTGGCATTACTACTTGCACCTAAGCTACCCGGAGAGAAAGCCTCAAACCTAGGAAGCGTTGCAGGAGGAGCTTCAGGACTAAACTTGTCAACTCTAGGTGTAGCTAATACACCTTCCCTATCATCTTCAATAGACTCTTCAGCCCTAGGCTGAGTTGACATGCTTGGGATTACAAGAATCTTTAACTCCTCTAGTTTTTGCAGGATTTTCTCTCTTATCTCTTTTTTTACTTTATACTTGTCTACTGAAATGTTAAAGTGAGCTGCAATACATAACATGTCATCTTTGTGACAAGAATACAACACTTGGACTTTCACTAAAGTCCTGTAAGTCAAACCCCATTTTTCAGCCTATGTACAACACCTACAATGACTTCTCAATTATTGGTTGTTTTTAGCTCAGGAAAATAGAGATCCCGGACGACCCCCCATTGTTACGTCCCCACTAAGGTCTAGGGCAGGCATCCTCAAACTACGGACTCTGGTCCGGATCCGGACCGAACCACCACTGTCTCCGGACTCTGAGCAAATGATACTTTTCATATGTATGATCTCTCTGTATTATATGTGAGACATCGCCACAACGCATTCGCAACGAGTCAAAATTCTCTGCTATGTCCACTGCAAACAGCGCTCTGCATGTCTGACTGTTCCACTGTGTTCCACCTGTGTGTGTCAACGCTTTGGTCCAATCACATTCAGCATCCAGTCAGCGTTTTTTCCCCCCAAACAATCTGCGAATCAGAGGCACAGTAGGGCGGGTCTTCGCGGAATGCGGGTGGGAAAAATGTGTGTGTCTCTTTCAACCTGTCTAAGTCAGAGCGAGAATTAAAACAAAAACAAAAAAAATTCAGAGCGAGAGTTAACAGCTCATCTAGTTCCATCTGTACTGTAGCTAGTAGCCTAGTTTCACCTACCGGGGTGGCAACTGACACCCTAAAAATAGGCCTTGCCACCCCAGCTGCCACCCCAGTTGGCAGCTTTGTTTTGAAAGAAAAGTTGTGGCTCATCGGACATTTATGAGAGAAAGTCTCTAATGTCCGAGTGCAAGTGAATGCAGCACAAGATGCACGTCATGCACGTCCCCCGGTCCTGGCGCGAGCGTGGACATACGATTTGGCGGCGATTTCATTTTTAACTGGACGGCGCAAAACGAGAAGCATTCGGACCCAAGCACTGAAGGAATGAGGTTTTTGCGGTCTACAATGACAGAGAAGAGACTGTCAGTTTGACTGTACTCAGCATTGAATCAAAACGCACTAAAGCTGTTGATCTTAATACGTTTGTGAGGCGTTTCGCTGAACAAGATGGTAATCGCCGCATTCAGCTGTAATAGACATGTCAACTTGATGCTCTGCTCACGGATGAGCATACAAAACTATTAAGATGATGACCTTACGTGTGTAAATATATTGTTTTCTTTGAGGGGGTCTGCCCCCAAAAAACTGTTTTAAGTCCTGAGAAAGTCAAATAAGACGGTGTTTAAAACTACACTGCCCAGCCAAAAAAAAGTAACCACTTTGATTTAACTAGGCCAGTAGGTAAGGACTTTCCACTGGATAATAACTGCAGTATAAAATAATGCATGACTGAAGTGATGGAGACCATGTTGAAGGCAAACAAAAAGAGGAAATAACAGGTCAAATCAAGCAAATCCCCTCTCAGATTGCAGAGCAACCAGAAGAACATAAATACTGGCTGGTGATTTGATTCATCAGCTTTGTGATGGAATAAAAAATGCACAGTGCATTTCCTTAGCTGTGGGTGAGTCCACTGACACCACTGACAATGCTCAGTTGCTGGTGTTTGTGAGTTTTTATGATGAGGCAAAGGGGGAGTTTGTTGAAGATGTGTTGGGCCTGACGAACCTCAGTGGACACACAAGGGGGAATACATTTATAAAGCAATAATGGGAATGCTGAATGAAAGAGGGTGCAGCTGCCTTTATTCCTAACTGTGCAGCTCTTACACTGCGACTCTGAGGGGTCAAGCACAGAAACAATAACAATGAAAACTGCTGCATACAGATTATTTTTGTTTTTGCAACCTCGTGTTAAGAATCTTGTTGCAAATCTTATTGAAACATTTATTTTGGACCTTTAAGATTTGTATTTGAGTACCCCTGGTCTAGGGGACCTGGAGACAATAACATACAACCAATAATGAATGAGGGAGTCAGCGTAACAGTTTACAAAAGGTTTATTTTGTAAACCCAGAACCGAACAGACATGTAACTGAAACCTTAGTTGGTGAGGAGGAGGAGGAGTCAAAGGATTGCGCCAAACAAAAGAAACCAGCATAACAAAACCAGGCCTATCTCTACATCTATCCTTTGAAACCAAAACTCAAACAAAAACCCTCACTAACTAAACTACAAAGACTTTGACAAAACAATATACAGGGGTGGCAACAATCCGCTAACCTAGTGTGTCTAAACATTAGTTAGCTACGTGGTGAGAAATGTACAGGGTACCCCAGACTTACCTAACTCCTCCACCTCTCAACACACACACTTTCAAAAAGGTCTGACAATACAAAGTGAATTAGTGGCTAAACACTGCAGGCTCCTTCATCAGCAACAGGCCCAGAGTGAGAGAGCGAGAAGACTTCCTGGGTGCCTCCTGTATGGTCGGCCCTGGCTGCTGATAGGCCAGCTGAGAGGGAGAGGATCCAATCAGCCATCAGACTCAGGTGCACAGGCAGATACCGATCAGCTGCTGATTAGCTGTGCAGAAGACAGGGAGAATAGAGAAACACAGGAGGGAAGGAAAACCACACCAGTACGGCCTGCCTGGCACGTAACAGTAGACAAAGACAAAGCGGTTAAGGAAGTCACGCAAGACATCATTGATCATAGCCTGGAAAACTGCTGGGGCGTTAGTGAGACCAAAAGGCATGACCAGATATTCAAAATGGCCCAATGGAGTGTTAAACGCTGTCTTCCATTCATCCCCCTGGTGGATGCGGATCAGATGATAGGTTGTTTCGAAGGTCAAGCTTGGTGAACAGGGTTGCCTCTTGGAGAGGTTCAAAAGCTGAGGTGAGAAGGGGTAATGGGTACTTGTTCTTGACCGTGATATTGTTTAACCCCCGAAAGTCTATGCAAGGTCGTAGCGACTTATCCTTCTTGCCTACAAAGAAGAACCCGGCACCCACAGGAGAAGAGGAGGGACGAATAATACCAGCAGCCACAGAGTCCGTGATATAAAGCTCCATAGCCTCCCTCTCAGGACGGGACAGATTGTAGAGGCGGCTGGAGGGCAGAGGAGCTCCAGAGAGCAGATCAGTCGTAGGGTCGGTGGGGAGGAAGAGAGAGGGCCCTCTCTTTGCTGAAGACCCAACGCAGGTCGTGGTAAGTAGTAGGAACACCAGTCAAATCTACAGATGCATCAGGGCAGACAACAGGATTTGGGGAAACAGAAGTTGAAGGTATGGCAGAACACAGGCAGTTAGCGAGACAGTGCTGATCCCATTCAATAATCCTTCCCTTAGCCCAATCAATGTGTGGGTTGTGAGTACGTAGCCAACGGTAACCCAAAACCAGAGGTGTTGAAGGAGAGGATATTACCTTAAACTGGATAAGTTCACGGTGGTTTCCGGAGGTGATTAAAGTCACAAGGGGTGACTGTGCTGTGACTGAGGAGATGATTTCTCCATTTAGAGCATAGGCAGTTAACGGTTCCTCTAGCGGCTCCAAGCAGAGTCCCAGCTAGCTCCTGGTCCAAAAAGCTATCCTCCGCACCAGAATCAATGAGAGCCTGGAGAGGCAATGTCATAGAACTAACACAGAGCTTGGCGGGAATAAGAAAACGAGTCAAGGATGGGGTTAGAGATGATTGCTGTGGACTCGTCAGAACCCCCAATCTTACTGACGAGCCTCCCAGTTTGGACGTACTGGGCAGTTGGGAATGCTATGCCCAGTCTTTCCACAATACAGGCATTGGCCTGCACCTATCCGGCGCTGACGCTCCTCCAGAGAAAGTCTAGCACGACCCAGTTGCATGGGCTCCTCCTGAGAAGAGGTGCGCACGCTGGACGGTGGAGGAAAAGATGGAGGGTCTAGACACCGAGTGAGCAGAAGTAGGAGGAAAAACTGGGCTTACTGAGTGAAACTGGTGAATCCCTCCGTGTTCGCTCAGCTCGGCGCTCCCGTAGACGACCGTCCAAACGAGACACTAAGGAGATCAGCTCTGAGAGATCCGCTGGAACGTCTCGTGCTGCCAATTCGTCCCGAAGCTGGTCACTTAATCCTCTTAAAAACACCGCCTTGAGAGCCGCCTCGTCCCATCGAGCCTCTGCAGCGAGTGTGTGAAACTCGATGGAGTAATCAGCCACTGTCCGGCTTCCTTGTTGCAGGCTAAGCAGCTTATTCTCGGCGGAGCCAGAGGAGTTGGGATGATCAAAAACAGCTGAGAACCGATCAGAGAAGCCCTCAAAACGTAGAGTGTCAAAATCCACCGAAGAGTTTAAAGCCTCTGCCCAGGTTAAACATCTCCCGCGGAGCAACCCCAAAACAAAATTAATCCTCGTTGCTTCAGCAGCAAATGCAACAGGACGCTGGCGAAAAACCTTGTTACATTGAAACAAAAAACCTCTGCATTTCTCCACATCTCCGTGAAATGGCTCAGGATCGGTGATAGGAAAATCCTGGCGAGGAGGGGGCAAAGGCACTGGACTGGGAGTAGCCTGAAATGCTGCCGTCGAGGGTAGTGAGAGTCGAGATCTGCACGCCAACTCTGAGACATGATGAGCCATGGACCGGTTACTCTAAACCAACGCTCGGATGAGCTTTTCGTGTTCACCCAGGAAGGAACCCTGACTTGACAGGGCATGAAGGATTGGGGTAGAATCCGCTCCGGATCCTGCGGGGTTAATTCTTGGCCAGTTCTTCTGTTACGCTCCTCGTAAAGAGACTCAAAACTTGAACCCGCTATGCAAGAACACTTGGGACGGAGACTTAGGTGAAGTGTCAAAAAGACTGGATTTATTCAAGTCCTCAAAAAACAGGCAGGAGACAAAGCAAACTCTCCCTGAGACGGAGGTTGGGCTGGACGTGGCAGGCAGGACGGAATGGAATATGGAGTTTCTGGAACAGGCACAAAACAGAACAGGATTAGTATATGAAAAATCCAACTGGAAGAGTATACAAAAAGACTAGCAATTCTAGTCAGCCGGAACTGGAGTTTACCACTGTGAGTATACGAAGAACTGGCAAAGTCTGATGATCGAACCGGAGTTTTAAGCAGCAGCAGGTGAGTAGTGGTAATCAGTGATGATGAGAAACAGGAGCGGAGGTGAGTTGGCGGGAAAACGGAAAGTAGGTCAACCACGCCCAGCCAGGAAGACAGACAAACAGAAAAAAGGAGAAGGAGATACTGCAATTCCTCACAAAGTTGGGAGGGGTTGATTCGATAAGAACAGCTGCACTGTTATTTGTTTCAATCCAAGTTTCTGTTAAAACATAAAATCGAGATTGTGCTCAGTGATAAAATCATTGATTAAAAATGTTTTTCCTGCCAAAGACTTGACATTTAATAAAGCTAGTTTAAGTTTGTTAAACACACTATCAGTCATGTTTTTTGTAACAAGCTGTGGCTGACATGGAATCACTGCTAAATTAGATAAACTCACACAAATGTTTGAGCGCTTCCTGTTTCTATGATTCACCACTCTTAATCTATTACCTATCAACACAGATATCGGCAAAGCTACTGGCAGGCAGGGCCCCGACATGTCCTGGAAAGAGTTTGAGAGTGGCATACGCCCTTGAGCCTGGACCCATCAGGGAGGAAACTTATACAAAATGTACACCACCCCAAATTGATTATGTTGTTGATAGTGATACAGATGCGCTGCAAATAAAATAAGACTCTGTTGCTACTTTGAAAAAGAAGAAAATAAAACAACATAGATTAGCTCCATGGCATAATGCCGAAACCTGCAAAATAAAGCAAAAGTCGAGACAACTTGAAAGGATATGGCGTTCCACTAAACTTGAAGAATCTCGTTTAATTTGGCATAGTACTCTCAATGAATATAAGAAAGCACTGCGTAAAGCGAGAGCAGCTTACTACTCTTCATTAATAAATGAGATTAAGAATAATGCAAGATTTATTTTCAGCACTGTAGCCAGGCTGACAGAGAACCATAGCTCGATTGAGCCTTCTATTCCCATAGCACTCAGTAGCAATGATTTGATGTGCTTTGTTAACGATAAAATTGTTACTCTTAGAAACAAAATGAATGACCTCTTGCCTTTGACCACTACTGACGACTACTTTTATAATATAACATCTACATGTGTAGTTTGAACACTTCTGACCTAGTGTTTGACCAAACATTTAGTAATGCTTGTTTACAAAATCAAAAAGAGACAAATGCTGAAGGTTCAATGTTTTGCAGAACTGCCCAAAGTTGTAAATGCTCCATTTCAGAGTTGGTCTATGTAATGAGTGAAGCCAGCGTCCCTCACACAGCATTATGTTACGTATTTTAGGAAATGACATGATGGAACTTTACCTTTGACTGAAATACGTTTTCAAAAAAACAACCATTTTAAAGCTTGTTCACACAAGGTAAGCTAGTGTGAACACAAAATGTTCCAATTCAAAACCTACTAAGAAATGGTTGAGCAATGATGCCACCATGTGGACACAAAGCCACACTATGACAACACTTCAAATGCCAAACATTAATTACATTTATAAAGTTAGGAATTTAAAGTGTGCACTTTAAGTTAATTTGTCAGCACAATTGTTCTGTTTAAATGAAATATCATTTCTCAATATGGACTGTTCACTCATTCACAAACCAAATGAGACTTCTTGAAGAGCTGGGAATAAAAAGTCTCTTGGGTAGTTGAAGGTTAACAAAAGCACAAACTATAAAGCGTCTCTGTTCAAAACTTTTATTAGAACTGTTTAAGTATGGTAGCGTGGAGGAGGAAAAGGAGGCAGCATTGGTATGGGCAAGTGAACATGGGGATGAAAAGGAGGATGGGGGAGTGGGCGGGGCAATCTGGTTTCACAGTGGTAGCTGGAGTGGCTGGATATTGGGGATAGGGAGGGGTCATAGGGTAAAGATGATAGTAAGGCATAGATGGTGGAAGCTGCGATGAGGGATTTTTAGCCTTTGGTTTAGTTGTAGTTGGTGTTGTCGCCGCAGTAGGTTTTGGCTTTGTAGCTGGATATTTGGGAGGATAAAGAGGATTAAAGGCAGGATACATCGGCATATATTGTGGAAGAGGCATCTCAGGGAATTGAGGCATCTCAGGGTTTTGAGGGAATTGTGGCCTCTCAGGGTTTTGTGGCCTCAGGGTTTTGTGGCCTCTCAGGGTTTTGTGGCCTCTCAGGGTTTTGTGGCCTCTCAGGGTTTTGTGGCCTCTCAGGGTTTTGTGGCCTCTCAGGGTTTTGTGGCCTCTCAGGGTTTTGTGGCCTCTCAGGGTATTGAGGGTATTGAGGGAATGGACGGTATTGAGGGAATTGAGGTATATCAGGGTATTGAGCTACAGGGGAATTGGGGAAAGTTGTCTTGGAAGCAGGAGTTGCAGCAGTAGGTGAGGCAGGAGGTGAGGCAGGTTTGGAACACCAGAGAGAGATACTGGAATTCCTTGCCAACGCATCGGGAGTACATAACTTCCACCCTTTGGGAGAAAAACATACAATTAGAAACAGCAAGGAATCACACAAACCTGTCAATGTTACAATCCGACTGTACAAGGCAAAAGATTAATCTCATGCTATATCTTCTGAACAGATCATCATGATGCAACATATTTGAATGTCGGTCCCCATCCAAAAAACATAGTTAATTAGTACATTTGAAAGCAAGCGAAAAACAACTCGCATTTGAAAAGCTGAAAACACATTTTCACTTGAGATCAATATGATGCAGATTAAACATTTAATTTATTTGGCTCTCGTTAAACCATTCATAACTATAACAATTCACAGCACTAGCCATCGTTTTTTTAAACTCACTTCCTCACTCTTTAAATCAGTTTCACATTACCTCTTGAACCATGTTGCAGCCATCATAGGGAACCAACATGACAAGTGCATGTGAGTTCCTCTGCATGCTGTAGCCACAGGTAGACGGGACCTGGGACAGAGGCATTGGAGGTGCATTTCCTGTGGGGTAAAAAGGTTCAGTGTGTATATCATTGGTAGAGATAAATCAAGTCTACATTTAGGATATTATGGCTATTGATTTACCTTGTTCTACTGCAAATTGTGATGCTCCTGGTTCCACCGCTCTGAACTTCAACTGGCCCGAACCACACTGCAGTGAGGGCGACATGCTCTTCCATGATGAGTCTTGGGGACTGGCCACTTGTGTTGGGCTCATCCAACCTGAAGGCGAATATAATATACATATTTTTAAATAGTTTGCACTTTAAAGAGATGCAAAACAATTCAAGCAAAAATAACAAACCCTTCAATACGTAATCAAAATATTTTTACCTGCAGCGTCTGCTTGATAATCACCTTCATCCTCCTCATAAGCGTTTGAGGATGATTTATTGGTCCCGTCTGTGACTTGAGAATCAAGACCTGACCCTTTTTCAAAAGCTCTCCCGAAAACAATTGTCCCCTCTTGGAACCCATTTGTTGCATCGGCATCTTTTCTCCCTTCTCGTCTTTCTGTTTTCTTCAGACGATAACAGTCTAAAGTTTGCGCAAAATAACACGTCAGAATAACAGCTGCAGCCAGGTAAACACCAGCGCCTTTTCTCTTGCGTATCATCCTGTTGCACATGACTGCTGGTAATGTGAAAAGATGATAACTTTCTTTGCCGCAACTATTTGAGCATCAGCAGGTGCTCTGACAACCAATACTACAGCTGTGATAGGTGCTCATAGGCTTCCCATTCTGTAAAATCAAACTCACTTTTTTTTTTTGTCTTTTTTTATTAGAAAATTCATAATTCAATATTTACAATTTGCACATGTGGTTTCACGGTGGCCCTGCATTTAAAACATCCATCCATCCATCCATCTTCTCCCGCTTATCCGTGGTCGGGTCGCGGGGGTAGCAGTTCCAGCAGAGAGCCCCAAACTTTCTTTTCCCTGGCGACATCAACCAGCTCTGACTGGGGGATCCCAAGGCGCTCCCAGGCCAGCGAAGAGATATAATCCCTCCACCTGGTCCTAGGCATTTAAAACAATCAAACATAATAGTCATGCATAACATGACAAAATAAAAGAAATAAACTGAATGCAATTAGCCAAAAGAAAAAGATTGCCAAAAAACCATTGGATCTTACTTGAATGACCATTCATAGTAAATGATAATACAAAAACAGAATACGAGAAACAAAACACAGCAAACCGGCAATCATTTATATAAAACATACTTTACGTTTTTCACGTTTCACCCTACACATGTTTTCCAACACTGTCATACTTAAACACCAGTCTGTCATTGTCACCAACCTCCACCAGAGTGCACCCATCCACAAAACACTCCAGAAAGGCGTCCTTTTCTAGGTACACATATGCCATCTGAACGTCCTTGCTTAAAGTCCTCTTAAATACGTCCCATGCGTCTACCTTTCTGTTACCATTATGGGCCAAGTCTCTCCTAAGTTTTACAGCATACCGGGCATGGCTCAGCACATAGTTACAGAGATTCACATTGGGACCTTTCACTCCCCCAGTCACCCCAAACAGCCACAGCTCCTTCCATTCCAACGTTTTTAATATTCTATCCCCCCAACACTTTTCAATTAGCCCTTTCAACCGTTCAAAATACACCTTCAGTTCTCCACATTCAAAAAATTCATGCATACACGTTTCCACCATTACCTTACACACATCACACTCTTTCTTCACCGTGATATTAAACCTGCTTTTGATCAAATTGTTGTACACCCTGTTGTGACGAAACATAAAATCAAAATGCTCACATTCAATGCTGTTCCATTTCACCCTTAAATTACCCCATACCTTCCGCCCATCAAACTTTTCACAAACATTTCCCCACACACGCTCAGAAGCAGGTCTTCTTATTTTACCACCCCTCAGCATTTTGTAAATCACCCTCGTGTTGACTTTCTCCATTTTAACACGAGCATCCCCTTCCCCCACATACATTTCTGCCACGCTCTCTCCACTTTTTGTCGCCTCACATTCAACCATTCTCACCCACTCCACAGGCAAACCCTTTTTCACCCTCTCCAAGATTTCTTCCGCCGTTCTCAAAGGCATACACCCCCCTCTACCCCTCACCTCATCCACTATCACCTGTGCCCCCATGAACCCCGGCACAAACTCATACACCAGATCCCTTATGTTTCTAATTCCCGCCCTCCACATTTGGAGATCAAATACAGGACTCTTCTGCACCGTGATCATATGGTTCATAAAAATAGGCTGATTCCACACTTGCTCAACATTCACACACTCTTGCTTTACCCCTTTCAGAAACTCCCCCCATGCTAATAGCGCCTCCCTGTGGTACTCCGACACACTGCTCAGCATTTCTTTTCTTAAAGCCATGAACAACGCGCTGTCACCACAGCCTCCACACTTATTGATAGCTTCTTTTAAAAATACCTTCCACGCATGATCCTTTTTCCCCTCCTTGTCACCAACATATTTTAACATCATTTTAACCCTTAGCGCCTTCTTTTTCCTTTCCACGTTGATCAGCTTCATCCCTCCATCCCTGTACTCGTTCTCCATTACCTCCCTAGCAATTCTAACGCTCTTCCCTTCCCACAAAAACTCATTTATTGCCATGTCTATTTCTTTATGAACCTTTTCAGGCATTTCCATGACAGTCATGATGTAGACTAATCTGCTCACTATGAGCCCATTTATCACCACTACCTCCCTCTTAACTTTAAATGCCTCATCTTCCAAAACTTTAGCGTTTTCTTCATTCTGTTGATGATTCCCTCATATTGCTCATCCCTCCCTTCCATTTCCTTTATACCCAAATTAACACCCAGCACCTTAAAATAATCTTTCCTTTCCTTGAGCCCTATTCCTGTCCTATCCACTCCTTCCTCACCTATATACATTACCTCTGATTTGTCTATATTTATCTTTGCCCCTGACGCCCTGCCATACTGCTGCACTACTTCTAACACTTCCCTCACACTGTCCCCATCTCTGACCGTTACCGTGGTATCATCTGCATACTGGTACAGGAGACTGGTCTGTCCCCCCGGTATCTCCACCCCTCTAATGTTTTTGTTCTGTATTAGCATTGTGGCTAATGGTTCAGCTGACAAGGCATACAACATGGAGGAGAGAGGACATCCCTGCCTGACCGACCTCCCTAACCTAAACACATTTGTAACAATCCCATTTATTTTAACGCAACTCACCGCCCGACTATATAATCTTTTGATCCAGCCCACCAATTTAACCCCAAAACCTGCTTTCCCTAACACTCTATATAAATACTGATGATTAACCCGATCAAACGCTTTATTTAAATCAAGACTCATTACTATGCCCCCCTTCCTCCCCTTCATGTGTTTAATAGTATCCCTGATGCTGCTTGTCGTGTTACTTATATCCCTCCCCGGTACACTATACGCCTGAGTCCCACCCACCACCGTTTTAATCACCCTCTTTATTCTATTCCCTAACACCCTCGCCAATATTTTGTAGTCATTGTTAAGCATGCTTAACGGCCTATAGTTTTCTAATCTGTCCCTATCACCCTTTTTGTAAATGATGCTTATAACCCCCGTTGCCATACTTGCCGGCAGGTCATCCTCCTCCTCAATGTGTTTGAACACCCTGTGCAGCACCGGTACCAACATTTCCTTAAACGTGATGTAAAACTCTGCTGTTAACCCATCTAACCCTGGACTCTTATTTCTACCCAACATTGCTTGATCATTGCTTGATCTATTTCTCCTGTACCTATCTCTCCCTCACACATCTCTCTATCATTATCCATACTGTCTATCGCCGTCTCCACACTCTCTCTATCTGCCTCTTCTGTCTTAAATAATTCCCTGTAGAACTCCTCCACTCTTTCTGCTATCCCTACTAAATCTGTTATTTTCCTACCATCCTTTCCCTCAACCTGTTTTAAATATTTGTTTTCCCTGCTTAATTTTTTCCAAACTCAGAAAGTAACCAGTACACCTTTCCCCCTCCATTGCATTCTTTGCCCTGCTTCTAACAATCGCCCCCCTTGCATTCCCCCTCTCTATACCCTCTAGCTCATCTTTGATCCTCGTGTATCTCCCTAAATCTCTCCCTGTCTCTTTGTCTATCCTTGCTGCCTCTTTCGCCAACTCTCCCCTCACCCTTTCCTCCCTTCTTCTCTCAAACATATGTTTCCCCTTACTGTGTTTTATGCTTATTCTCTTGATCTCCTCTTTTAACTCCCCCCACCACACTAATATATCATTGTCCCTTGTATCACCCCCCCTCCTTATACATTCTCTCACCCTTTTTTTATACACCTCATCATTCAGTAGTTTTGCATTCAAGCACCACATTCCCCCGCCTCTCCCATTCACCTTCAGCCCCATCCTGAGACTAAGAACCATATGATCACTCAACGCTGTGGTCCTATATTCAATCTTTCCAATTTTTTCATTAACAGCTTCCGAGCACAGATCTAAATCAATCCTGCTCTGCATCAGTTTATCTTTCACCACTCGTCTCCAGGAAGATTCTCTTACATCCAGATTTCTTTCTCTCCACACATCTATCAACCCATTCTCATTCATTATTTTTTTGAGTGCCACCCTCGAGGAGTCGCTAATAAACCGAGCACCCTCGGGCGCATCCAACCTTCCACACCGCACATTGAAGTCTCCCACAATCAAACAGTTACCCCCACATTACCCTCCAACCCCTCAAGAAAATTCTTCTCTCCCTCTTTATATTTGGTGCATACACATTTATCAACCTAAACGTGTCCCCCATGTATTCATACTGCACCCCAATCATCCTCCCTTCACCATCATCCTCAACCTTCCTTACATTCTTCACATCCCCCGAATTGATAAGTATCGCCACCCCTCTAGCATGCTCACTCCCATTATTTGCAAACACTTCTCCCTTCCACTCCTTTTTAACCTCATCCACACTCTCCCCATCCCAATGTGTTTCCTGCAGACATATAATGCTGGCCTCACACAGACTTAGCGCTCGGCTTCTTCTGAGCTTACTTTTTAGACCGTTTCCGTTTAGGGATGAGATCGTTGCCATCAAAAGGAATGTTATTATTATACACGTCCTTTGCATCATTACCTTTTGCTTGTTCTTTCCCGAGCTCCCCCTCTGTCGAACCCGCTCTCCTTTTCTCCACCTCCCTCGCCTTGTCCGCTTTGCGTCTAGCAATCAGCCCGGCGTTCTCCGCTGAGGTCTTCTTCTCCTCCTCGCACCTGCTTCTCCTCTTGCCCTGGCCCTTCTGCTTCTCGTTTGGGCTCCCGAAGACCTTGCTGCCCCCAGGGTCCTCCGACAGCTCTCCCTCCTCCATTCCGGAAGCCTCCGAGGCGTCTTCCACCTCTACGGGACCCCGAACCTTCTTTCCCCCGCCGCTGCTCCCTTCGGCAACTCTGCTGCTCCCGTCGGCACCTCTGCTGCTCCCTTCGGCACCTCTGCTGCTTCCGTCGGCGCCTCCGCCGCCCTGCCTGGCACTTTTTTTGCTCTTTCCCACCTTTGGTGATTTATCCTCCATCACCGAAGCCCCCGAGATGTCGTCCACCACTGGACCTTCATCTTCGCTGCTTATCTCATCATGGAGTCTTTTCTTTGCCCCCTCTGCCTCGTCGTCTTCCTCGTCGTCTTCCTCCTCGTCTTCCTCCTCGTCTTCCTCCTTGTCGTTTTCCTCCTCTTCTCCCTCCTTGTCATCTTCCTCCTTTCTCTCTTTCCTCTCTCTCTCCGCTCTCTCAGCTCCATACCTGCACTCCTTGGCATAATGCCCTTGCTCATTACACCTGTGGCACTTAAAGTCTGGGCATTCTCTAAAGATGTGACCCGGCTTTATGCATAACCTGCACACTGGAACCTGGCCGTTGTGCAGGACCCGGAAGTATTCCGCACCCTTCACCGTGTCGAACTTCGTGGAGTACGGCAGGGTGCGGACCTTATTGTTGAATCTCACTCTAAGGAACCTGGTGCCGTCTGCAATGTCCGAGTCTGGCCACACTCTTTTTTAATGTCCGAGATGGGCTTAACTCCCCACTCCTCAAGCCTATTTAGTAACGTTTTATCCAGCAAGTACACTGGCAGATGCAGGAACGAGACGGTCACATCAGTGCTCATGATGTTTTTTGCATGTACCGCGACCCCGTTCACTCTCAGCCCCTCCATTAGTTTCATTTTCCCCAGGATTGTCCTCATCGTCACTTCATATTGTTCCCCGTCACTCTACATCCATCCACTGTCCCGCACTGTTTCTGTATCCCTTTTAGCATGTCCATCATAGACAGTGCACCTTCCACTACTACTTCCACAGTTAATTCCACACTGTACCTTGCTTTCTCCCCTTCTGCCCCTCTTTTCCTTCCTCTCCCGCTTCTTGCCTTGTTCTTCTTTGTCGTTGTCCTTCCCTTTATCACTTTCCCTTCCTCCTTCCATTTTCGGCACCTCAGCAGTCCTGTTCACTCCAGCCGCTGTTGCCATCAGAACACTCGCCGCACCAGATCACAGCACCGGGTGGGAGGAGCCCAAACGGCGTGCTCCGGGCCGTATCCCGTTGTTATGCTGTCGGTTGAAGCCCCGCCGCGGACTGAAGCCAATCGTATTTTCACTTACTCTTCCTGCTAACGTTGCACTGAACCGTCTCGGGAGATCACTGTGAGCGTGCAGACACGCGGAAATCAAACTCACTGCAGGTGGAGAGCACTTGGCAACGAAGCATGAGACAGGGCTTTAATACTGACACATATTACCACCAGGCAGCCAATCAACAAGGCAGGTGCAGCCTCAGCTAATGCTTGCACCTGTGTTCAATTAGCTTGCAACAGGTGAGCCTCGTTAAGACTTGTCTAACGTCTACAAAGTTAGCCCTGTATATTGATCATGTAGATCGGGGGTGCCCAATACGTCGATCGCAAACGTAGTGTGGGTAGATTGCATGACATTGAAGCGCAAATGCGGCGCACCTTTATGCGCTTAAGAGGCGCTATTGGTGTAAGTGCTCCACAGTTTCTCCGCCGCTGTGAGGTTCCGCACTCACAGTTCACTAGCACCGTTGGTTTCAAAGGCATACCAACTATTACAAATCCAATCCAACCCACTTTATTTGTATAGCACATATGAAAAACAGAGGGTTTACCAAAGTGCCTCACACCAAACATAACATTATAATAAAATATAATAATAGATGAAAGGCACACATAAGAATTAATACACAGTACATAAAGGCTATGGACATACAATAAAAGCATACAAATCGATAAAACATAGCTCAGACTGACTCGAAAGCGAGGGAAAAGAGGTGGGTCTTTAGGCGAGACTTAAAAGTTTGGAGGGTGGGCGACAATTTGAAATGGGGGGCAGGTCGTTCCAGAGCCTGGGGGCTACCCCTGAGAAGGCTCGATATACAAACTGTTCAACCTACAGAGATGACAAAAAGTGTTCTTCCAAATACAAAACGCCTCTGTATACGCTGTCTCGCAAACACCTTGGTTGGTTTTAGGGACTACCAGCAGCAGCTGAAGCAAAATGAAGTCACAAGAATGATAGACACATAACAATACAGTATTTATTTGGGCATGGCTAATATAATTGTTGATGGCCAAACATGTCATAGAAGTAACACAACTCTGCTCACACTCTAATCACACTCTCGACCTTGTTCTGACTTATGGTATTGAAATTGAGGCAACTATTAGTCGAACCGCATAATGCTGCTTTATACGACCATTTCTTAGTAACATTTGAAGTGCTGTTACTAGACTACAAAGCATTAGTCAAAAGTTCCTGCAGCAGAAACCTATCTGTTAGTGCTATAGCCACATTTAAGGAAGAGATTCCACCAATACTTAACTCGATAGCATGTCTGCATGTAAGGGAGGCAAGGCAAGGCAAGTTTATTTATATAGAACTTTTCAACACAAGGCAATTCAAAGTGCTTTACAAAAAACGAAAGAGATTAAGAAAATGGCATTTAAAATCAGTCATTAAAAAGAAAAGCTAATAAAATAAACATTAAAAGAAAAAATACATGGATAAAAGTTACAGTGCAGTCAATTAAACATTAAAAGAAAAAAGTACATGGATCAAAGTTACAGTGCAGTCTAAGATATGAATAGTTCAATTAAAAGCAGCGACAAAAAGAAAAGTCTTCAGCCTGGATTTAAAAGTAGTCAGAGTTGCAGCGGACCTGCACGTTTTTGGGAGTTTGTTCCAGATATTTGGAGCATAATAACTGAACGCTGCTTTACCATGTTTATCTGGATGGTTCATAATTTAGCAGGAGGTCAGAAATGTATTTTGGGCCTAAACCATTCAGTGCTTTATAAACCAGCAGCAGTATTTTTGAAATCTATTCTTTGACACACAGGAAGCCAGTGTAAAGACTTCAGAACAGGAGTGATGTGATCCACTTTCTTAGTGTTAGTGAGGACTCGAGCAGCGGCGTTCTGAATCAGCTGCAGCTTCCTAATAGATTTTTTAGTGAGACCTGTGAAGACACCATTGCAGTAGTCCAGTCTACTGAAGGTAAAAGCATGTTTTTCTAAATCCTGCTGTGACATTAGTCTTTTAATCCTAGATATATTCTTTAGGTGATAGTAGGCTGATATAGTAACAGTTTTAATGTGACTGTTGAAACTCAGGTCAGAGTCCATGACTACACCTAGATTTCTGGCTTTATCTGTTGTTTTGAACATTGCAGACTGAAGCTCAGCGCTAACTTTTATACGTTCTGACTTGGCTCCAAAAACCATTACCTCAGTTTTATCTTTGTTTAATTGGAGAAAGTTCTGACACATCCAGTCATTGATTTGTTCAATGCACTTACTCCGTGTTTGAATTGGAGCATAGTCTCCTGGTGAAATTGTTACGTAAATTTGTGTGTCATCTGCATAGCTATGGTAACTTATTTTGTTGTTTTTCATTATCTGAGCCAGTGGTAGCATGTAGATGTTAAAGAGAAGAGGCCCCAAGATGGAGCCTTGAGGAACCCCACATGTCATATTTGATCAACTCAGATGTGTATTTACCTATAGAAACAAAGTTGTTTCTGTCCTTTAAGTAGGATTCAAACCAATTTAGAACTGTTTCCGAAAGTCCCACCCAGTTTTCCAGTCGGTCTAGTAATATGCTGTGGTCAACAGTGTCAAACGCAGCACTGAGATCTAATAATACTAACACTGAAGTTCTGCCACTGTCTGTGTTTAAGTGGATGTCATTAAAGACCTTTACAAGAGCAGTCTCAGTGCTGTGGTTTGGACGAAAGCCTGACTGGAACACATCGAAACAGTTATTTAAATGCAAGAAATTACTCAACTGTTGAAAAACAACTTTTTCAATGATTTTACCTAGAAATGGCAGGTTTGATATGGGCCTGTAATTGTTCATTACTGAAGCATCTAGATTATTCTTTTTTAAGAGCGGTTTAATGACTGCAGTTTTCAGGGCCTGTGGAAAAATACCTGAGTGAAGAGATTTGTTTACTATATGAAGTAGATCTGAGGCCATGCAAGGCAAAACATCTTTGAAAAATCCTGTTGGAATAATATCAAGGCAGCAAGAGGAGGATTTCAGAAGTTGAATAATGTCCTCTAGGTTTTTATCATTAATCTGATGGAATTGTGTCATGGTGTTTGAATTGATGTTAAGTGGAGATAGGGACAACACATTTGCTGTTCCTGATGCAGAGGCACTGACTGCTTGTCTGATTTTCTGAATTTTGTCAGTGAAAAGGAGGCAAAATCATTGCACGCCCTGGTGGATAGAAATTCAGAGGCTACTGACACTGGGGGGTTAGTTAGTCTGTCGACGGTAGCAAACAAGGTACGTGCGTTGTTTTTGTTTTTGGTAATGATGTCAGAGAAGAACGATTGTCGTGCGTTTTTCAATTCCAAATTATAAAGGCCAAGTCTCTCTTTATAGATTTCAAAGTGAACCTGGAGATTTGTTTTTCGCCACCTGCGTTCAGCTTTTCGACATTCTCTTTTTTCTGTTTTCACGGTCATGGCCTTTCTCCATGGAGATATTTTCTTGCCAGACACTTCCTTTACCTTAGTTGGAGCAATGGCATCTATAACATTTTAAATTTTTGAATTCAAATGATCTACTAGCTCCTTTACTGAGATGTTAGCAGGGGCAAGTGTGGAAGAAAAATTCTGAGTAAACATTTCCCTAGTATTTTCAGTTAAATATCGCTTTGTGGTTACCTCTTTTTGAACATTTTTGTGAACAGAAATAGAGCTCTCAAAGAAAACACAGGAATGGTCAGAGAGGGCAACATCAGTCACCACAACCTTAGAAATATTCAGACCCTTTGAGATAATTAAGTCCAGAGTGTGCCCCTTATTGTGCGTGGGCTCCGTCACATGCTGAGTCAGTCCATAGCTATCAAGAACACAAAACAGTTATTTAGCCCCTCTGTCCTGGGGGTTGTCAACATGGATGTTAAAATCACCAACAATGACTAGACGGTCAAAGTCAATCCACACTATAGACAGCAGTTCAGTAAAGTCATCAAAAAAGCTTGCACAGTATTTGGGTGGTCTATAGATATTTAGGAACAGAGCTTGAGAGGAGCATTTCAGCTGAAGGGCCACATATTCAAAAGAATCAAAGTTTCCATACGATGTCTTCCTGCATTGAAGGGAATCATTGAACAGAATAGCAACTCCACCCCCTTTCTTATGCATTCTTTCCTGACTCATAAAACTAAAGTTGTTACGCTCCTCGTGAAGAGACTCAAAACTTGAACCCGCTATGCAAGAACACTTGGGACGGAGACTTAGGTGAAGTGTCAAAAAGACTGGATTTATTCAAGTCCTCAAAAAACAGGCAGGAGACAAAGCAAACTCTCAACAGAGTGGGAAGAACGTGGAGCAGGGCTGAGACGGAGGTTGGGCTGGATGTGGCAGGCAGGACGGAATGGAATATGGAGTTTCTGGAACAGGCACAAAACAGAACAGGATTAGTATATGAAAAATCCAACTGGAAGAGCGTACAAAAAGACTAGCAATTCTAGTCAGCCGGAACTGGAGTTTACCACTGTGAGTGTACGAAGAACTGGCAAAGTCTGATGATCGAACCGGAGTTTTAAGCAGCAGCAGGTGAGTAGTGGTAATCAGTGATGATGAGAAACAGGAGCGGAGGTGAGTTGGCGGGAAACGGAAAGTAGGTCAACCACGCCCAGCCAGGAAGACAGACAAACAGAAAAAAGGAGAAGGAGATACTGCAATTCCTCACAAAAGTTGGGAGGGGTTGATTCGATAAGAACAGCTGCACTGTTATTTTGTTCAATCCAAGTTTCTGTTAAAAACATAAAATCGAGATTGTGCTCAGTGATAAAATCATTGATTAAAAATGTTTTTCCTGCCAAAGACCTGACATTTAATAAAGCTAGTTTAAGTTTGTTAAACACACTATCAGTCATGTTTTTTGTAACAAGCTGTGGCTGACATGGAATCACTGCTAAATTAGATAAACTCACACAAACGTTTGAGCGCTTCCTGTTTCTATGATTCACCGCTCTTAATCTATTACCTATCAACACAGATATCGGCAAAGCTACTGGCAGGCAGGGCCCCGACATGTCCTGGAAAGAGTTGAGAGTGGCATACGCCCTTGAGCCTGGACTCATCAGGGAGGAAACTTATACAAAATGTACACCACCCCAAATTGATTATGTTGTTGATAGTGCTACAGATGCGCTGCAAATAAAATAAGACTCTGTTGCTACTTTGAAAAAGAAGAAAATAAAACAACATAGATTAACTCCATGGCATAATGCCGAAACCTGCAAAATAAAGCAAAAGTCGAGACAACTTGAAAGGATATGGCGTTCCACTAAACTTGAAGAATCTCGTTTAATTTGGCATATTACTCTCAATGAATATAAGAAAGCACTGCGTAAAGCGAAAGCAGTTTACTACTCTTCATTAATAAATGAGATTAAGAATAATGCAAGATTTCTTTTCAGCACTGTAGCCAGGCTGACAGAGAACCATAGCTCGATTGAGCCTTCTATTCCCATAGCACTCAGTAGCAATGATTTTATGTGCTTTGTTAACGATAAAATTGTTACTCTTAGAAACAAAATTAATGACCTCTTGCCTTTGACCAGAATAGTGTTATCAACAGCTCCCGGAAACGTAAGTTATAATATTACACTAGATAGTAAACTAGAATGCTTTTCAGCCATAAACCTTGAACAATTAAATTCAATGATTCTCTCTTCTAAACCATCAACGTGTATCTTAGACCCGATTCCAACTAAGCTGTTGAAAGAAGTTTTTCCATTAATTAGCACTTCTTTATTAAATATTATGAATATGTCTTTATTATCAGGCTATGTTCCACAATCATTCAAAGTAGCAGTGATAAAACCGCTTCTTAAAAAGCACAACCTCGATCCAGAGGTTTTAGCCAACTATAGACCTATTTCTAATCTTCCGTTCCTCTCAAAAATTATTGAGAAAGCAGTTGCAAAACAGTTGTGTGATTACTTAAAAAACAATGATTTATTTGAAGATTTTCAGTCTGGCTTTAGAACACATCATAGCACAGAGACAGCTCTGGTTAAAGTCACAAATGACATTCTAATAGCCTCTGACAAGGGACTTGTCTCTATTCTTGTTTTGCTCGATCTCAGTGCTGCATTTGATACTATCGACCATGATATCTTATTGCAAAGACTAGAGCACTTAGTTGGCATACAGGGAACTGCTTTAAGCTGGTTTAGGTCCTATCTATCTGAACGCTCTCAGATTGTACGTGTCAACGATGAATCTTCCACGCAAACCAAAGTTAGCCATGGAGTGCCACAGGGCTCAGTGCTCGGACCTATTTTGTTCACATTATATATGCTTCCGTTAGGAAATATTATAAGGAATTATTCTGTAAATGTTCATTGTTATCGGATGATACTGAACTATATTTATCCATCAAGCCTGATGAAATTAATCATCTAAATAAAATTCAAGACTGCCTCAAGGACTTAAAAACGTGGATGACCTTAAACTTTTTGATGTTAAACACGACCAAAACTGAAGTTATTGTACTTGGCCCGAAGAATCTACGAAACAAATTATCTAAAGATATACTAACTATGGATGGCATTAATTTGGCCTCCAGTGAGACTGTAAGGAATCTTGGTGTTATATTTGATCAGGATTTATCCTTTAACGCCCACATAAAATCAATTTCAAGGACCGCCTACTTCCATCTACGTAACATTTAAAAAATCAGGCATATCTTGCCTCAAAACGATGCAGAGAAACTAGTCCATGCATTTGTTACTTCAAGGCTGGATTATTGTAACTCCTTATTATCAGGGTGTACCAAGAAGTCAGTCAAGTCGCTTCAGCTGATTCAAAATGCTGCAGCTCGTGTACTAACCAGAGTTAGGAAAAGGGACCACATTACTCCTGTTCTGGCTGCCTTACACTGGCTCCCTATAGAACACAGGATAGAATTTAAAAGTATTCTTCTCGCCTACAAAGCCCTTAATGGGCAGGCGCCATCTTACCTTAAAGAACTCATTATACCATACTGTCCTACTAGGGCATTGCGTTCCAAGAATGCAGGGTTGTTGGTTGTTCCTAGAGTCTCTAAAAGTACAATGGGAGCCAGAGCCTTTTCTTATCAAGCTCCACATTTGTGGAATCAGCTTCCAGTTTGTGTTCGGGCGGCAGACACCCTATCTGTTTTTAAGAGTGCGCTTAAGACCTTCCTTTTTGATAAAGCTTATAGTTAGGGCTGATTAGATTCAGCCCCTAGTTTTGCTGATATAGGCTTAGTTTGTCGGGGGACATCTTACTTCTTCCTTCTCTCTGTCTATACCTGTGTACTCTCATGTTCCGATTAACCCAGCTTCCCCAAATGTCTTTCTTTTTGGTGTCTATATACGCCAGGATCCGGAGTCATGGATGATCCTGCGGTCCTGTGTCCTGGATCGCGAGCCCTGGATCTTAAGTCATGGCTTTGGTCCTGGATCATAGGTCCTGGATGGATATCCTCGTGGATTCATCTTCCTATTATACACACATGCATTTCCAAACATTTGGACTACCTATGTTGCAAATGTATTATCTTTTCAATTTACACACGGCATCTATTGCACGTCTGTCCGTCCTGGGAGAGGGATCCCTCCTCTGTTGCTCTCCCTGAGGTTTCTCCCATTTTTCCCTTTAAACTGTGGGTTTTCTTCGGAAGTTTTTCCTTGTACGATGTGAGGGTCTAAGGACAGAGGGTGTCGTATTGTCATACTGATATTTTGTACAAACTGTAAAGTCCACTGAGACAAATGTAACATTTGTGATATTGGGCTATATAAATAAACATTGATTGATTGATTGATTGAAAAGATCAGTCAGCAGCTGTGCATGGGTGACTGGTTTTCCTGTTGACGTTTTCATGCCCCTGCGGGCCCATTGGGCTGCAAATATATGTACTGTTGAGTGCGCATACTGGCTGTCTGTCCACATAGTCACATCTTTTCCAACCCCCGCTTTGCATGCTTCTGTAAGAGCTACTAATATTCCGCTGCTTGTGCAGAATATGTGTGGGGGAGTCGGCCTGCTTTTATGACCTGTGAGTGTGATACAACTGCAAACCCTGTTTGATTTTGGCCTGTTATAGATTTAGAACAGGACCCATCCACAAACCATGTTTCGCCACAAAGCAGTTGTATGTCTTTCAAATATGGTCTTGGTTTGCATGTTCTGTCAGTCTCTTCTTTACAACAGTGTGGTTCTCCATCTTCTGCTGTAGGTATTAATGTGGCTGGATTTAAGATATTACATCTTTTTATCACAATGTGTGGTTGTGACATTAGTGTAGCTGTCAGTGCCAAATAACGTGCAGGTGATAAGAAAGCCATTTTGGTGTCATGTAACAACATGGTGACTGCGTGTGGAACCATCAGTGTGAGTGGGTGGAACAAAACTATTTCTGCTGTACAATGTACCGCCATTGCTGCAGCGCATACTGCTTGTACGCATACTGGTAATGCTTGTGCTACTGGGTCTAACCTTTTAGAGTAGTAAGCGACAGGCCTTAGTTTTGTGCCGTGTTTTTGGGCCAATACTGATGTCATAAACCCTTTTTTGCAGTCAACTGTTTGTACAAATGGTTTTTCATAGTCTGGTAATGCTAACACTGATGACCCTACGAGACACTGTTTAGTCCTTTCAAATGCAGCTTCTGCCTCTTGTGTCCATTATATCTTGCCGGACATTTTCATGTCATTGTCTGAGTATATGCAATCTAGTAGGGGCTGAGTCATTCCTGCGTAGTCTGGAACCCATGCTCTGCAATAGTTAGTCAGCCCAAGGAATTGCATCATTTGTTTTTTTGTTGTTGGTTTTGGTGCGTTTAACACCGTCTGTTTCCTCTCTGAGTGTATGCGTCTCCCTTCTCGGTTTAAATTGTGGCCTAAAAAGATCACTTCCTCTTTCACAAACTGAAGTTTCTGTCTTGAAACCTTGTTTCCTGTTTTGGCCAAATGTGTCAGTACTTGTAGTGTGACTTTTGTGCTTTCTTCCTGTGTGGGTGACGCAACAAGAATATCATCTACATATACCAAAATCTGCGATGTGTCAGGTATCTGTAATGTAGCCAAACAATTTGCTATTTCTCATGAAAAGATTGTTGGGCTATCCACATACCCCTGAGGTAATCTGGTGTATGTGTACTTTGTTCCTTCATGTGTGAACCCGAACCATCCTTGTGAGTCTTTTTCTACAGGAATGGAGAAAAAGGCATTGCTCAAGTCTATCACTGAGAACCATGCCATATTTGGCTTAAGGCCGTTCATTAACGTGTGTGGATCTGGTACTGTTGGGGCTGTGCTTTGTACAGCGTCATTTACTGCTCTTAAGTCTTGAATCATTCTCCATGACTGCCCATCAGCCTTTTTTACTGGGAAGATGGGGGTATTGCATGATGCATCAGGGCACTCACGCAGGATCCCTGCTTTTAGCATTTCTTCAATTACAGGTTTGATGCCAACTTTTGCATCCTCTTTTGAGGGGTATTGTCTTATGTTAGGTCTGTAGTTAGTTTTTGGTCTAACGTGTACAGGTTTTGCATTCACCATGCGACCTACATCACATTTTCCTTGTGACCATACGCATGGCGGCACCGTTTTCAGGACCTCTAAGGCCTCTTCACTTAGCATACATCATTGTTGTTCAGGGTCGTCTAGGTGGGCGCGTGGTGTCATCACTAGGGTAAACCCTAGAGTTTTGCGCTTTAACCCGCCTCCAGTTTGCCAACCGTTTTTGTCATCTGTCCATTTTGTTATCCTGTTACCTCTAGCCACTAATAAACCTAAGTCTCTCCATGAAGTCCCTGGGCCCCTAGCTACTGATATGTGTGGCGTGGAACCTGGTTCCATTATCAAGGCAGTGGTTGATGGGACCCTAGCGTCAATTACAACATCCCCGTGTTGGTTTGCATACATCGAGTGGAACACTACCCTCTGTGGTGTCAGTCGATGCACGAGCACATCATAGTCTTTGTCTGGGCCAGGGGTGTTCTTGTACTTTAGTGTAACGTGCAATGCATCAGGTTTCATTACTTCTTGGCCATGTTGTGGGGTGAATAGTGTTAACAGGTGTTCACCTGTGTTTGTCACGTCAGGTTGTGGCATGTCTAATGACCAGTAGTAGTTGGGGGTGTTTATGGATTTTTGAAGGAAGACCTGGTCTTCCACCTTTTCTCCGGGCCCTACTGCTCGCATTCCCCCTTTAACTGGTACTACACTGATTTTTAACATTTCCATGCCGTCTCTCACTAGCAAATTGACAGGGCAGTTTGAGATGAACACAAATTTGAGGGAGGCCTGGAGGCCTGACCTTCTATCTTCCATAAAAAGTGGCTTTGAAATCGACCTCTGATTTATGTGTCCATTTGCTGATTTTACAAACATAGTGCCAGTTGGTGGCCACATTCTTTGGACCTCTTTGTTCACTACTGATGAGTCTGCACCGCTGTCACATAATAATTCTAATTTTTCCCCATTGATTTCGATTGTCCTGGTAGGTTTAATACTGTTGTCTGACAGATTCAGTAATACTTCAGAAAGGTCAATGTGATGTGTGTGGACGTCCTCTTCTTCCTTTTCTACGTCTAGTCAGTTGTCATAACTATGTAGGTTATGTGAAGGGGGGAGGCCATGTCTCTCGTCTTTGTACTGTCCCTTTTGTCCCCCTTCTTTGTTCTGTGGTCTCTGTTCCTCACAGTCTCTCGCCATGTGCCCCTCCTTTCCGCACCTGTAGCAGAGGAATTTGCCTTCTGCGTTTCTGCCTCCTCCTCTGCCTCTGCCTGTTCCTCTATCATTCCCTCGTCCTCTGTTAAACCTGCCTCTCCCCTGTCCTGGTCCCACAAAGAAAATCTGATTTTCTTCCCCATCTTCTCCTATGAAGAAAGCTGATGCTGACGCTTTCTTATGTCTTTTTTCTTTAATCTGGGTTGCTGCATGTTCTGCATAATTTAGGCACTCTTGTAAGTCGCATGTCCTATGGTTAACATTATGCTTGCGGATAAAGTCAGCAATACCTGGGTGGAACCCATTCATCAGGCTTTGTTTCAGCTGCTGCACATATGGGGAGTCAACAGCATTGTTGGGTGGAATTCCGCTATGGATACGGAAACAATCTTCCATTCTGATTCTGAAATCTTGTACTGACTCTTTTTCTCCCTGTCTACACCCTGAGACTTTAGTAAAGTCTCGTCTCAGTGCAAAAACCCTCTCGATTGAGATATTTACGGGAGCGAGTGCATTGATGAGGTCCTGCTGACCTGGTTCCAGGGGGTTTCCATTGGGCCAGGACCCGGTGAAATCTCCCTTTACCCTGGCCCATTCGTGGCCAAAGATTGTCATAAGGGTTCTTAAAACTTCATGTCCATTTAAACCATATGACGCTATTAATGCAGTATGGTCAAGGACAAACTGCGCCGGGTCCTGTTTGTATGGAGTCAGTCCCTCACAAGCCTTTTTACACTCATCCATTGTCCATGGGCGGAACACTCTTAACATTCTTTCTAGGTCACCGCCAACTCCATAGTGCGGGTTGGCCACTTGTACTAATGGATAAGCGTCACCCTGATATGCTGTTCCGTCGAAGGATTTTTCTGCTTCTCTTAATTCTTCAACAGGATATAACTTGGTTCCCCCCTTATTTTTTCTGGTGTGCAGTGGGCTTAATGCATCTGCCATTTCTTTGTCGATGCGTTTTTGTGTCTCTCTTTCCCTGTCTTTTCTCTCTTTCTCTTGCTTCCTTTTTATTCTTTGTTCCTGCGCTTTGTGTTCTTCCACTATCGCTCTCTCTTTCTCGCGGCGTACAGCGTCAACTGACCCTGAACGCCCTGTCTCCTCGTCTGCTTTCACTGAAACAGCCGCTGCTATCATACCTTCTTCTGCTCCACCTGTCCTTTTATGGGCTTGTTCAGCCCATAAAGCTGCAACCCGCAGTTGAGCTTCTAACTTCTTTATTTTCTTGCCTTGTGTTGTTCCAGCTGTTGCTGCTCTCAATTTGTCGCTTAATTCTAGCTTGGTGTTCCTACTGGACAACGTGCCGGTCAGAACCTAATTCCTAATTCACCACTACGTGTACTTCAACAGACCACAGAGTTTGTGTTATCACCGTTAGGTTTCCACTCTGTGCGCTGATTCCACCGGTGACACTTTTACACACCACTTTCACTCAATCACTCATAAGTGTACCCAAAGGCACGTCGATCCTCCTTCTAGGCGGAGTAGCCTTTCTCTATCAACGTTTTATCAACCTCCTTAATGGCGGAGTAACCGTGTATATCAACGTTTTATCAACCTCCTTAATGGCGGAGTAACCGTGTATATCAACGTTTTATCAACCTCCTTAATGGCGGAGTAACCGTGTATATCAACGTTTTATCAACCTCCTTAATGGCGGAGTAACCGTGTATATCAACGTTTTATCAACCTCCTTAATGGCGGAGTAACCGTGTATATCAACGTTTTATCTTACCCGTTATCTGTGGTCACTGGTCCGGTTGGATTCCGTCAATCGTGCCTAGGATGAGGGAGGTTGGACATATAAGCACCGGCCCGGCCACGAATTCTGCGTCCCGGGTCTTTCTCGGGGTCGGCTGATGATCCCGGCTGTCGACAGACTGCGGCGTGTCTTTTCCCTCCTCCTTCCCGTCACGATGTATTGGACTCCGGCTCGAAGGACCAATTAATGTGGGGTATCTATATTACTTTGTAAGGGTAAAACCCCAGCTCGGTTCAATAACCAAAATCCAGTGAACAGAGATAACAGTACTCGAGTTTCAAGTTTACTTGCTGCAAGGAGAATCGGCGAGTGACATGCAATGTCCACTCCTTAACCAACTCCGCTCGCCTTCTCTCAGTGCATTATTTTTATTTCAACAATACAGTAACATGACAATCATGTGGTGTTGACCAACGCCTTATTTGTTAGTGTGAATCTTGTGACTCTCAGTCATATGAATCTGTGTGTGTGTGTGTATGTGTGCCATTTGAACAGACTGTTCTCTGTTCCTCCATTAACACATTTATGAGAATACATTATGAAAACACATTTATCCTTCAATAAACTCTAACAGAGATTCCACCAATACTTAACTCGATAGCATGTCTGCATGTAAGGGAGGAAACGTATACAAAATGTACACCACCTCAAATTGATCATGTTGTTGATAGTGCTACAGATGCGCTGCAAATAAAATTAGACTCTGTTGCTACTTTGAAAAAGAAGAAAATAAAACAACATAGATTAGCTCCATGGCATAATGCCGAAACCCGCAAAATAAAGCAAAAGTCGAGACAACTTGAAAGAATATGGCGTTCCACTAAACTTGAAGAATCTCGTTTAATTTGGCATATTACTCTCAATGAATATAAGAAAGCACTGCGTAAAGCAGGGGTGCCCAACCTTTTTTGAACCGACAGCTACTTTTAAAGTTGCCAGTCTGCCGAGATCTACCAGTCCAAATAGAGAGGCGTAGCCATTACTGACAGCCTACTACCAGGTAAATACACACTTCTACTTGTATAAAACTGACCTTTGTACGATTAATACTTCATAAAATACTGCAGATCCTTTATCTTACCTCTTTCTAATCTACACACATACAAGTATTTAACTGAAGCTACACAACAGTGTTGTTGATACAGAGTTGGAGTTTATTCACACGTCACATACTACAGTGGGTAATGTTTTCAAGTAACATTGAACAGTGCTGCCACATATGACACAGGAAAAAAAGAAAAGACTCTGAACCCTTTCTTTGCCATTATATAAAAATAGTGTTGCTACAAAAGTATAAATTAGGCTTACTAATAAGACAACTCAGATCTGAAGCTACTCAGGAATCTGCTGCAACAGTGCAATAAAAAAGACAAAATTAATAGAATCAAACCCTTTTTTTGTTGCATTTTAGTAGATTATAAAAAGAAATGCCTTTAAAATAGGTTGCAAGCAACACTAGTTTCTTAACCTGAATTGATAATAGACTATAATCAATTTAAGTTTGCATTCTTATACCATTTTGTACAATAATTATAATGAATAAGTTCAAACAAACTCAAACTTACAGCTGATTAATAATGGTATCTAACTTAAGTTTTTATCATATCGAAAACCTGTAGAAATGCTACTGTTATTTTTACTGTCCCCCAAAAGCGCGTCGGCAGCCTCCAGGAATGCTTCTTTCACAACTTCGTCGTCTTTGAAAGACTTCATGTGTTTTGCAAGAACGTGACTGACACGATAAGATGCTCTGGTAGCAGCCTTGCTCTTGTTGTTGGGCCTGGTGAAAATGGACTGCTGTGCATTTAGCTGTCCTAGGGCAAAATTAGGAGGGAATTCCGTCTCGTAGCGTTTGTGCACTGTTTTGAAATGCCGCTCCTAAATTACCCTTCTTCGATAAAGCCACGCTCGCATTGCAGATGAGACAGATGGACTTTGAATTGGAATAGATACAAAAATAATCATCCTCCCACTCGGAGTGAAAATTATATATGTTTTGCTTCTGCCATAATTGCAGTCTTGTGTGTGTGCGGACTGTCACTCCTGTTGACACGGACAACATTAGCGAACTAGTGCACTGCCCACTGCTCACCAGCCACGCCCCGACACATGGGGTCACGCCGGCCAATCACAAAGCTTTGATGCGTTCAAGTGCATTATTCTGCCACAAGAAGATTATGTTACAGGACATTAACGATAAAACAGAATATTGTTGTTCTATTTTTAGACACATCTCGCGATCGACTGGTTGGGCACCCCTGGCGTAAAGCGAGAGCAGCCTACTACTCTTCATTAATAGATGAGAATAAGAATAATGCAAGATTTATTTTCAGCACTGTAGCCAGGCTGACAGAGAGCCATAGCTCGATTGAGCCTTCTATTCCCATAGCACTCAGTAGCAATGATTTTAT
Organism: Gymnodraco acuticeps; assembly: GCF_902827175.1. Classification (NCBI taxonomy): domain Eukaryota; kingdom Metazoa; phylum Chordata; class Actinopteri; order Perciformes; family Bathydraconidae; genus Gymnodraco; species Gymnodraco acuticeps. The sequence goes on from NW_022990915.1 coordinate 297,840, forward strand.
GTGCTTTTTTAACGATAAAAGTGTTACTCTTAGAAACAAAATTAATGACCTCTTGCCTTTGACCAGTATAGTGTTATCAACAGCTCCCGGAAACGTAAGTTATAATATTACACTAGAAAGTAAACTAGAATGCTTTTCAGCCATAAACCTTGAACAGTTAAATTAAATGATTCTCTCTTCTAAACCATCATCGTGCATGTTAGAACCAATTCCAACTGAGCTGTTGAAGGAAGTTTTTACATTAATTAGCACTTCTTTATGAAATATTATGAATATGTCTTTATTATCAGGCTATGTTCCACAATCATTCAAAGTAGCAGTGATAAAAACGCTTCTTAAAAAGCACAACCCCGATCCAGAGGTTTTAGCCAACTAATAGACCTATTTCTAATCTTCCGTTCCTCTCAAAAATTCTTGAGAAAGCAGTCGCAAAACAGCTGTGTGATTGCTTAAAAAACAATGATTTATTTGAAGATTTTCAGTCTGGCTTTAGAACACATCATAGCACAGAGACAGCTCTGGTTAAAGTCACAAATGACATTCTAATAGCCTCAGACAAGGGACTTGTCTCTATTCTTGTTTTGCTCGATCTCAGTGCTGCATTTGATACTATCGACCATGATATCCTATTGCAAAGACTAGAGCACTTAGTTGGCATAAAGGGAACTGCTTTAGGCTGGTTTAGGTCCTATCTATCTGAACGCTCTCAGTTTGTACGTGTCAACGATTAATCTTCCACGCAAACCAAAGTTAGCCATGGAGTGCCACAGGGCTCAGTGCTCGGACCTATTTTGTTCACATTATATATGCTTCCGTTAGGCAATATTATAAGCAATCATTCTGTAAACTTTCATTTTTATGCGGATGATACTCAACTATATTTATCAATCAGGCCTGATGAAATTAATCATCAAAATAAAATTCAAGACTGCCTCAAGGACTTAAAAACGTGGATGACCTTACCTTTTTTTGATTTTAAACAGTTATTGTACTTGTTCCGAAGAATCTACGAAACAAATTATCTAAAGATATACTAACTATGGATGGCATTAATTTGGCCTCCAGTGAGACTGTAAGGAATCTTGGTGTTATATTTGATCAGGATTTATCCTTTAACGCCCACATAAAATGAATTTCAAGGACCGCCTACTTCCATCTACGTAACATTTAAAAAATCAGGCATATCTTGCCTCAAAACGATGCAGAGAAACTAGTCCATGCATTTGTTACTTCAAGGCTGGATTATTGTAACTCCTTATTATCAGGGTGTACCAAGAAGTCAGTCAAGTCGCTTCAGCTGATTCAAAATGCTGCAGCTCGTGTTCTAACCAGAGTTAGGAAAAGGGACCACATTACTCCTGTTCTGGCTGCCTTACACTGGCTCCCTATAGAACACAGGATAGAATTTAAAAGTATTCTTCTCGCCTACAAAGCCCTTAATGGGCAGGCGCCATCTTACCTTAAAGAACTCATTATACCCTACTGTCCTACTAGGGCATTGCGTTCCAAAAATGCAGGGTTGTTGGTTGTTCCTAGAGTATCTAAAAGTACAATAGGAGCCAGAGCCTTTTCTTATCAAGCTTATAGTTAGGGCTGATTAGATTCAGCCCCTAGTTTTGCTGATATAGGCTTAGTTTGTCGGGGGACATCTTACTTCTTCCTTCTCTCTGTCTATACCTGTGTACTCTCATGTTCCGATTAACCCAGCTTCCCCAAATGTCTTTCTTTTTGGCTTCTATATACGCCGGGATCCAGAGTCATGGATGATCCTGCAGTCCTGTGTCCTGGATCGCGAGCCCTGGATCTTGAGTCGTGGCTGTGGTCCTGGATCATAGGTCCTGGATGGATATCCTCATGGATTAATCTTCCTATTATACACACATGCATTTCCAAACATTTGGACTACCTATGTTGCAAATGTATTATCTTTTCAATTTACACACGGCATCTATTGCACGTCTGTCCGTCCTGGGAGAGGGATCCCTCCTCTGTTGCTCTCCCTGAGGTTTCTCCCATTTTTCCCTTTAAACTGTGGGTTTTCTCCGGAAGTTTTTCCTTGTACGATGAGAGGGTCTAAGGACAGAGGGTGTTGTATTGTCATACTGATATTCTGTACAAACTGTGAAGTCATCAGGGAGGGACTCGGAGTTGAGCCGCTCCTCCTTCGCGTCGAAAGGAGCCAGTTGAGGTGGTTCGGGCACCTAGTTAGGATGCCACCTGGGTGCCTCCCTAGGGAGGTGTTCCAGGCACGTCCAGCTGGGAAGAGACCAAGGGGTAGACCTAGGACCAGGTGGAGGGATTATATCTCTTCGCTGGCCTGGGAGCGCCTTGGGATCCCCCAGTCAGAGCTGATTGATGTCGCCAGGGAAAATAAAGTGTGGGGCTCTCTGCTGGAACTGCTACCCCCGCGACCCGACCACGGATAAGCGGGAGAAGATGGATGGATGGATGGATAAATAAACATTGATTGATTGATAAAAATATTCCCCCGATTCTTGGTTCTTCATAATTTTGGATATCCAATCCAATCCAATCCACTTTATTTATTTTTTTTTTAAACATTTATTTATCCAGATAAATCCCATTGAGATCATTGAACTCTTCTACAAGGGAGACCTGCTAAACACATAAGAATAAATACAAGGCACATAAAGGCTATGGACAGACAGTAAAAGCATACAAATAGGTAAGACATAGCTCAGTTTTTAGGCAGGACTTAAAAACGTCAAGAGTGGGCGACAATTTAACCTGAGGGGGCAGGTCGTTCCAGAGCCTGGGGGCTACCGATGAGAACGCTCGGTCTCCCCTGGTCTTTTTTGTTTGTTTTTGGGACTACAAGCAGCAGCTGATCAGCCGACCTCAAAGCCCTTGAGGGGGTGTACACCTGTAAGAGGTCGGAGATGTACTCTGGGGCCAGCCCATTAAGAGATTTAAAAACAAACAATACAATTTTGAAATGGACTCTAAAATGGACAGGAAGCCAGTGGAGCGAAGCCAGAACTGGTGTGATGTGGACAAACTTGCGGGTTCCTGTAAGCAGCCGCGCCGCAGCGTTTTGTACAAGCTGCAGGCGGGCCAGCGAAATCTTATTTAGGCCGGCATAAAGTGCATTACAATAATCTAAACGAGTTGAAACAAAGGCATAAATTACACGCTCAAAGTTTAAGAAGGATAAAACCGGTTTAATTTTGGACAGGAGCCTCAAGAGATAAAACTGGATTTAACCACAGAGTTTATCTGTTTATCTAATTTAAAAGCACTGTCGATTTTGACACCGAGATTTGTGACCATGGGTTTTGCAAACTGTTGCAGGGAACCCAGGTCAATGGAAGGGACATCACCATTTGGTCCAAACACAATTACCTCCATTTTGCTCTCATTTATATTTAAAAAGTTTAGCGCCATCCAGGCCTTTATGTCATTAAGACAGTCAACCAGGGGCATCAGAGAGCTAGTGTTTTTTTTTTTCTTAGGGGTAGATATCATTGGGAGTCGTCCGCATAAAGGTGGTAGGAGACGCCATGTTTTCTAAAAATCAGTCCAAGGGGGAGAAGGTATAAGGAAAATAAAATAGGCTCCAAAATAGAACCTTGGGGAACTCCACAGGATAAGGGGGCAGAAGAGGATGTAAAGTCACCAAGCGTAACAGAGAAAGATCTCTTGGACAGATAGGACCTGAACCACTCTAAGGCAGTGCCCCTGATACCCACACAGTGCTCTAGACGAGAGATAAGGATGGAGTGGTCAATCGTATCAAAAGCAGCTGTGAGGTCTAAGAGCATAAGGATGGCAGAGTCACCAGAGTCTGTAGTGACCAGGAGGTCATTGAATACTCTTAGAAGGGCAGACTCAGTACTGTGAAGCGCTTTAAAACCGGATTGAAAAATATCGAAAATATTGTGTGCATGTATAAAAGACTGCAGCTGTAAGAGTACGGTTTTCTCCAATATCTTTGAAATAAAAGGAAGCTTCGAGATGGGTCTGTAATTTGAGAAGACAGAAGTGTCCAGATTAGTTTTCTTTATCAGGGTGCCACAACTGCTTGTTTGAAATAAACTGGCACAGAACCGGACTCTAGGCTGCTATTTATAATGTTATGGACATTAGGTCCAATAGTGTCCCATACCTCTTTAAAAAGTCGAGGAGGGACTGGGTCTGTGGGACAAGATGAGGGTTTTAATTTAGCAACAATGTCACTGAGAGATGACAACGACACAGGTCCAAACTGCTGGAAGACAGCAGTGCATGTGAAGTCAATGGAGGGGTCAAAAGAGGGTGGTGAGATACTGGCTCTAATAGTGGAGATCTTGTCTATAAAACAGCAGAGGAATTTTTCACACATCTCAGTTGAAGCATCAATACAAGTGGATAAAGGAGAGTTTAACATAGCATCGATTATTTTAAAGAGAACACGAGGTTTGTTTAAATTACTAGAAATAATATCAGAAAAGTAACTGATCTTTTCAGCTTTTACAGTGCTCCGATACTTTCTCCAACTCTTTCAAAATGTCACGAGTTACATGAAGCTTGTCCTTCTTCCACCTGCGTTCAGCCTGCCGGCACTCACGTCTGGCAGCATATCATACCGTTTAATTTCGATAACAACCAATGAATGCAAGCGAAGAGTCTGACTATTTTGATTTGTTAATCTACATTGACACACAATAATTATTAGTATAACAATGCTCTCCCTTATTTAGAAAACATAATTATCTTCACATCAAGGAAAGTCAATCAGACAGTAACGGGATGGTGAACATGTATCAGTGTCCCAGCCTGACTTGGACCAGAGATGTCGTTTCATGGACAGATCCATAACTTGAAATACACAATACACAGGTGTTAAGGACACCCTGTATGATAAAAGGTTTTGCTTCTATCATTGACATTTCACTTGAATAGTTATGGATCTCACCTTTTAAGTCATTTTTAGTTGTATGAAGGCTACTTTTATAAATATAACAGCTACATGTGTAGTTTGAACACTTATGACCTAGTGTTTGACCAAACATTTAGTAATGCTTGTTTACAAAACCAAAAAGAGACAAATGCTGAAGGTTCAATGTTTTGCAGAACTGCCCAAGTTGTAAATGCTCCATTTCAGTGTTGGTGTATGTAATGAGTGAAGCCAGCGTCCCTCACACAGCATTATGTTACGTATTTTAGGAAATGACATGATGGAACTTTACCTTTGACTGAAATACGTTTTCAAAAAAAACAACCATTTTAAAGCTTGTTCACACAAGGAAAGCTAGTGTGAACACAAAATGTTCCAATTCAAAACCTACTAAGAAATGGTTGAGCAATGATGCCACCATGTGGACACAAAGCCACACTATGACAACACTTCAAATGCCAAACATTAATTACATTTATAAATGTAGGAATTTAAAGTGTGCACTTTAAGTTAATTTGTCAGCACAATTTTTCTGTTTAAATGAAATGTCATTTCTCAATATGGACTGTTCACTCATTCACAAACCAAATGAGACTTCTTGAAGAGCCTGGAATAAAAAGCCTCTTGGGTAGTTGAAGGTTAACAAAAGCACAAACTATAAATCGTCTGTTCAAAACTTTTATTAGAACTGTTTAAGTATGGTAGCGTGGAGGAGGAAAAGGAGGCAGCATTGGTATGGGCAAGTGAACATGGGGATGAAAAGGAGGATGGGGTGCCGGAGTGGGCGGGCAATCTGTTTTCACAGTGGTAGCTGGAGTGGCTGGATATTGGGGATAGGGAGGGGACATAGGGTAAAGATGATAGTAAGGCATAGATGGTGGAAGCTGCGATGAGGGATTTTTAGCCTTTGGTTTAGTTGTAGTTGGTGTTGTCGCAGTAGGTTTTGGCTTTGTAGCTGGATATTTGGGAGGATAAAGAGGATTAAACGCAGGATACATCGGCATATATTGTGGAAACGGCATCTGAGGGTTTTGAGGCTTCTCAGGGTTTTGAGGCTTCTCAGGGTTTTGAGGCTTCTCAGGGTTTTGAGGGAATTGAGGAATCTCAGGGTTTTGAGGGATTTGAGGCATTCAGGGTTTTGATGGAATTGAAGCATCTGAGGAATTGAGACATCTCATGGTTTTGAGGAGGGAATTGAGGCATCTCAGGGGTTTTGAGGGAATTGAAGCATTTGAGGGAATTGAGGCATCTCAGGTTTTTTGAGGATTTTGAGGCATCTGAGGGTATTGAGGGTATTGAGGCCTCTCAGGGATTGGGCCTCTCAGGGAAGTGAGGCCTCTCAGGGAATTGAGGCCTCTCAGGGAATTGAGGCCTCTCAGGGAATTGAGGCCTCTCAGGGAATTGAGGCCTCTCAGGGAATTGAGGCCTCTCAGGGAATTGAGGCCTCTCAGGGAATTGAGGCCTCTCAGGGAATTGAGGCCTCTCAGGGGAATTGAGGCCTCTCAGGGAATTGAGGCCCTTCAGGGAATTGAGGCCTCTCAGGGAATTGAGGCCTCTCAGGGAATTGAGGCCTCTCAGGGAATTGAGGCCTCTCAGGGAATTGAGGCCTCTCAGGGAATTGAGGCCTCTCAGGGAATTGAGGCCTCTCAGGGGAAATTGAGGCTCTCAGGTAATGAGCCCTCTCAGGGAATTGAGGCCTCTCAGGGAATTGAGGCCTCTCAGGGATTGAGGCCTCTCAGGGAATTGAGCCCTCTCAGGGAATTGAGGCCTCCCAGGGAATTGAGGCCTCCCAGGGTTTTGTGGCATCTCAGGGTTTTGAGGCATCTCAGGGAATTGAGGCATCTGAGGTATATCAGGGAATTGAGGCATCTGAGGCATCTCAGGGAATTGAGGCATCTGAGGCATCTCAGGGAATTGAGGCATCTGAGGCATCTCAGGGAATTGAGGCATCTGAGGCATCTCAGGGAATTGAGGCATCTGTGGTATATCAGGGAATTGAGGAATCTGAGGGTATTGAGGCATCTGAGCTACAGGGGAATTGGGGGAAGTCGTTTTGGAAGCAGGAGTTGAGGCAGGTTTGGAACACCAGAGAGATACTGGAATTCCTTGCCAACGCATCGGGAGTACATAACTTCCACCCTTTGGGAGAAAAACATACAATTAGAAACAGCAAGGAATCACACAAACCTGTCAATGTTACAATCCGACTGTACAAGGCAAAAGATTAATCTCATGCTATATCTTCTGAATAGATCATCATGATGCAACATATTTGAATGTCGGTCCCCATCCAAAAAACATAGTTAATCAGTACATTTGAAAGCAAGCGAAAAACAACTCATTTGAAAAGCTGAAAACACATTTTCGCTTTAGATCAATATGATGCAGATTAAACATTTAATTTATTTGGCTCTCGTTAAACCATTCATAACTATAACAATTCACAGCACTAGCCATCGTTTTTTTAAACTCACTTCCTCACTCTTTAAATCAGTCTCACATTACCTCTTGAACCATGTTGCAGCCATCATAGGGAACCAACATGACAAGTGCATGTGAGTTCCTCTGCATGCTGTAGCCACAGGTAGACGGGACCTGGGACAGAGGCATTGGAGGTGCATTTCCTGTGGGGTAAAAAGGTTCAGTGTTTATATCATTGGTAGAGATAAATCAAGTCTACATTTAGGATATTATGGCTATTGATTTACCTTGTTCTACTGCAAATTGTGATGCTCCTGGTTCCACCGCTCTGAACTTCAACTGGCCCGAACCACACTGCAGTGAGGGCGACATGCTCTTCCATGATGAGTCTTGGGGACTGGCCACTTGTGTTGGGCTCATCCAGCCTGAAGGCGAATATAATATACATATTTTTAAATAGTTTGTACTTTAAAGAGATGCAAAACAATTCAAGCAAAAATAACAAACCCTTCAATACGTAATCAAAATATTTTTACCTGCAGCGTCTGCTTGATAATCACCTTCATCCTCCTCATAAGCGTTTGAGGATGATTTATTGGTCCCGTCTGTGACTTGAGAATCAAGACCTGACCCTTTTTCAAAAGCTCTCCCGAAAACAATTGTCCCCTCTTGGAACCCATTTGTTGCATCGGCATCTTTTCTCCCTTCTCGTCTTTCTGTTTTCTTCAGACGATAACAGTTCTAAAGTTTGCGCAAATAACACGTCAGAATAATAGCTGCAGCCAGGTAAACACCAGCGCCTTTTCTCTTGCGTATCATCCTGTTGCACATGACTGCTGGTAATGTGAAAAGATGAGATAACTTTCTTTGCCGCAACTATTTGAGCATCAGCAGGTGCTGTGACAACCAATACTACAGCTGCATGTGATAGGTGCTCATAGGATTCCCATTCTGTAAAATCAAACTCACTGCAGGTGGAGAGCACTTGGCAATGAAGCATGAGACAGGGCTTTAATACTGACACATATTACCACCAGGCAGCCAATCAACAAGGCAGGTGCAGCCTTAGCTAATGCTTGCACCTGTGTTCAATTAGCTTGCAACAGGTGAGCCTCGTTAAGACTTGTCTAACGTCTACAAAGTAAGCCCTGTATATTGATCATGTAGATCGGGGGTGCCCAATACGTCGATCGCAAACGTAGTGTGGGTAGATTGCATGACATTGAAGCGCAAATGCGGCGCACCTTTATGCGCTTAAGAGGCGCTATTGGTGTAAGCGCTCCACAGTTTCTCCGCCGCTGTGAGGTTCCGCACTCACAGTTCACTAGCACCGTTGGTTTCAAAGGCAATACCAACTATTACAAATCCATCCAACCCACTTTATTTGTATAGCACATATGAAAAACAGAGGGTTTACCAAAGTGCCTCACACCAAACATAACATTATAATAACATATAATAATAGATGAAAGGCACACATAAGAATTAATACACAGTACATAAAGGCTATGGACATACAATAAAAGCATAACAATCAATAAAACATAGCTCAGACTGACTCGAAAGCGAGGGAAAAGAGGTGGGTCTTTAGGCGAGACTTAAAAGTTTTGGAGGGTGGGCGACAATTTGAAATGGGGGGGCAGGTCGTTCCAGAGCCTGGGGGCTACCGCTGAGAAGGCTCGATATACAAACTGTTCAACCTACAGAGATGACAAAAAGTGTTCTTCCAAATACAAAAAAGCCTCTGTATACGCTGTCTCGCAAACACCTTGGTTGGTTTTAGGGACTACCAGCAGCAGCTGAAGCAAAATGAAGTCACAAGAATGATAGACACATAACAATACAGTATTATTTGGGCATGGCTAATATAATTGTTGATGGCCAAACATGTCATAGAAGTAACACAACTCTGCTCACACTCTAATCACACTCTCGACCTTGTTCTGACTTATGGTATTGAAATTGAGCAACTATTAGTCGAACCGCATAATGCTGCTTTATACGACCATTTCTTAGTAACATTTGAAGTGCTGTTACTAGACTACAAAGCATTAGTCAAAAGTTCCTGCAGCAGAAACCTATCTGTTAGTGCTATAGCCACATTTAAGGAAGAGATTCCACCAATACTTAACTCGATAGCATGTCTGCATGTAAGGGAGGCAAGGCAAGGCAAGTTTATTTATATAGCACTTTTCAACACAAGGCAATTCAAAGTGCTTTACAAAAAATGAAAGAGATTAAGAAAATGGCATTTAAAATCAGTCATTAAAAAGAAAAGCTAATAAAATAAACATTAAAAGAAAAATACATGGATACAAGTTACAGTGCAGTCAATTAAACATTAAAAGAAAAAAGTACATGGATCAAAGTTACAGTGCAGTCTAAGATATGAATAGTTCAATTAAAAGCAGCGACAAAAAGAAAAGTCTTCAGCCTGGATTTAAAAGTAGTCAGAGTTGCAGCGGACCTGCAGGTTTCTGGGAGTTTGTTCCAGATATTTGGAGCATAATAACTGAACGCTGCTTTACCATGTTTATCTGGATGGTTCATAATTTAGCAGGAGGTCAGAAATGTATTTTGGGCCTAAACCATTCAGTGCTTTATAAACCAGCAGCAGTATTTTGAAGTCTATTCTTTGACACACAGGAAGCCAGTGTAAAGACTTCAGAACAGGAGTGATGTGATCCACTTTCTTAGTGTTAGTGAGGACTCGAGCAGCAGCGTTCTGAATTAGCTGCAGCTTCCTAATAGATTTTTTAGTGAGACCTGTGAAGACACCATTGCAGTAGTCCAGTCTACTGAAGATAAAAGCATGGGACAAGTTTTTCCAAATCCTGCTGTGACATTAGTCTTTTAATCCTAGATATATTCTTTAGGTGATAGTAGGCTGATTTAGTAACAGTTTTAATGTGACTGTTGAAACTCAGGTCAGAGTCCATGACTACACCTAGATTTCTGGCTTTATCTGTTGTTTTGAACATTGCACACTGAAGCTCAGCGCTAACTTTTATACGTTCTGCCTTGGCTCCAAAAACCATTACCTCAGTTTTATCTTTGTTTAATTGGAGAAAAGTTCTGACACATCCAGTCATTGATTTGTTCAATGCACTTACTCAGTGTTTGAATTGGAGCATAGTCTCCTGGTGAAATTGTTACGTAAATTGTGTGTCATCTGCATAGCTATGGTAACTTATTTTGTTGTTCTTCATTATCTGAGCCAGTGGTAGCATGTAGATGTTAAAGAGAAGAGGCCCCAAGATGGAGCCTTGAGGAACCCCACATGTCATATTTGTCAACTCAGATGTGTATTTACCTATAGAAACAAAGTTGTTTCTGTCCTTTAAGTAGGATTCAAACCAATTCAGAACTGTTTCCGAAAGTCCCACCCAGTTCTCCAGTCGGTCTAGTAATATGCTGTGGTCAACAGTGTCAAACGCAGCACTGAGATCTAATAATACTAACACTGAAGTTCTGCCACTGTCTGTGTTTAAGTGGATGTCATTAAAGACCTTTACAAGAGCAGTCTCAGTGCTGTGGTTTGGACGAAAGCCTGACTGGAACACATCAAAACAGTCATTTAAATGCAAGAAATTACTCAACTGTTGAAAAACAACTTTTTCAATGATTTTACCTAGAAATGGGAGGTTTGATATGGGCCTGTAATTGTTCATTACTGAAGCATCTAGATTATTCTTTTTTAAGAGCGGTTTAATGACTGCAGTTTTCAGGGCCTGTGGAAAAATACCTGAGTGAAGAGATTTGTTTACTATATGAAGTAGATCTGAGGCCATGCAAGGCAAAACATCTTTGAAAAATCCTGTTGGAATAATATCAAGGCAGCAGGAGGAGGATTTCAGAAGTTGAATAATGTCCTCTAGGTTTTTATCATTAATCTGATGGAATTGTGTCATGATGTCTGAATTGATGTTAAGTGGAGATAGGGACAACACATTTACTGTTCCTGATGCAGAGGCACTGACTGCTTGTCTGATTTTCTGAATTTTGTCAGTGAAAAAGGAGGCAAAATCATTGCACGCCCTGGTGGATAGAAATTCAGAGGCTACTGACACTGGGGGGTTAGTTAGTCTGTCGACGGTAGCAAACAAGGCACGTGCGTTGTTTTTGTTTTTGGTAATGATGTCAGAGAAGAACGATTGTCGTGCGTTTTTCAATTCCAAATTATAGAGGCCAAGTCTCTCTTTATAGATTTCAAAGTGAACCTGGAGATTTGTTTTTCGCCACCTGCGTTCAGCTTTTCGACATTCTCTTTTTTCTGTTTTCACGGTCATGGCCTTTCTCCATGGAGATATTTTCTTGCCAGACACTTCCTTACCTTAGTTGGAGCAATGGCATCTATAACATTTTTAATTTTTGAATTCAAATGATCTACTAGCTCATTTACTGAGATGTTGGCAGGGGCAAGTGTGGAAGAGAAATTCTGAGTAAACATTTCCCTAGTGTTTTCAGTTAAATATCGCTTTGTGGTTACCTCTTTTTGAACATTTTTGTGAACAGAAATAGAGCTCTCAAAGAAAACACAGGAATGGTCAGAGAGTGCAACATCAGTCACCACAACCTTAGAGATATTCAGACCCTTTGAGATAATTAAGTCCAGAGTGTGCCCCTTATTGTGCGTGGGCTCCGTCACATGCTGAGTCAGTCCATAGCTATCAAGAACACAAAACAGTTCTTTAGCCCCTCTGTCCTGGGGGTTGTCAACATGGATGTTAAAATCACCAACAATGACTAGACGGTCAAAGTCAATACACACTATAGACAGCAGTTCAGTAAAGTCATCAAAAAAGCTTGCACAGTATTTGGGTGGTCTATAGATATTTAGGAACAGAGCTCGAGAGGAGCATTTCAGCCGGAGGGCCACATATTCAAAAGAATCAAAGTTTCCATAAGATGTCTTCCTGCATTGAAGGGCATCATTGAACAGAATAGCAACTCCACCCCCTTTCTTATGCATTCTTTCCTGACTCATAAAACTGAAGTTGGGAGGGGTTGATTCGATAAGAACAGCTGCACTGTTATTTTGTTCAATCCAAGTTTCTGTTAAAAACATAAAATCGAGATTGTGCTCAGTGATAAAATCATTGATTAAAAATGTTTTTCCTGCTAAAGACCTGACATTTAATAAGCTAGTTTAAGTTTGTTAAACACACTATCAGTCATGTTTTTTGTAACAAGCTGTGGCTGACATGCAATCACTGCTAAATTAGATACACTCACACAAACGTTTGAGCGCTTCCTGTTTCTATGATTCACCGCTCTTAATCTATTACCTATCAACACAGATATCGGCAAAGCTACTGGCAGGCAGGGCCCCGACATGTCCTTGAAAGAGTTGAGTGCCATACGCCCTTGAGCCTGGACCCATCACATATCAGTAAGAGTTTGTTGTGTTTTGTACACACACATCCTTATCAGGCTTCGGAGACTGCAGAAGCCCCCTCGAAGGGAGGGGAGGTGGTCGACGTAGGCACGGTGATGGAGACGGGCTAGATGGTGCGGGGTAGAGGACATGCTGCCAGGGGGGGGAGGTGGTTGACGTAGGCGCGGGTGATGAGGACGGGGGAGATGGTGCGCGTCTCCGCGGTGATTTTGGTGGGCGTCGTTGAGGAGCGGGGGTAAAGGACATGGTGCCAGCCCTGCGTATCGCCTTCGTTTGGTCTTTGAACTCCAGGAAGGAATCGGTGCCAACCCTCTGTATCTCCTTTGTGTGTTCATCGATCTCCAGGAGGGTGGGCGAGGGTGAAAGGGTGAACGGAGTATCCTCAAAGGCGTTGACAAAGGGGGGGGGGGGCAGTGGAGACTCCTCCATGTGTCTCATATGTCTGAAGACGGGCAAGACCAACTTTTAGTTTGGCATTACTACTTGCACCTAAGCTAACCGGAGAGAAAGCCTCAAACCTAGGTAGCGTTGCAGGAGGAGCTTCAGGACTAAACTTGTCAACTCTAGGTGTAGCTAATACACCTTCCCTATCATCTTCAATAGACTCTTCAGCCCTAGGCTGAGTTGACATGCTTGGGATTACAAGAATCTTTAACTCCTCTAGTTTTTGCAGGATTTTCTCTCTTATCTCTTTTTTTACTTTATACTTGTCTACTGAAATGTTAAAGTGAGCTGCAATACATAACATGTCATCTTTGCGACAGGAATACAACGTATCAACACTTGGACTTTCAATAAAGTCCTGTAAGTCAAACCCCATTTTTCAGCCTATGTAACACCTACAATGACTTCTCAATTATTGGTTGTTTTTAGCTCAGGAAAATAGAGATCCCGGACGAGTCCCCATTGGTTACGTCCCCACTATGGTCTAGGGGACCTGGAGACAATAACATACAACCAATAATTAATGAGGGAGTCAGCGTAACAGTTTACAAAAGGTTTTTTTTGTAAACCCAGAACCGAACAGACATGTAACTGAAACCTTAGTTGGTGAGGAGGAGGAGGAGTCAAAGGATTGCGCCAAACAAAAGAAACAAGCATAACAAAACCAGGCCTATCTCTACATCTATCCTTTGAAATCAAAACTCAAACAAAAACCCTCACTAACTAAACTACAAAGACTTTGACAAAACAATATACAGGGGTGGCAACAATCCGCTAACCTAGTGTGTCTAAACATTAGTTAGCTACGTGGTGAGAAATGTACAGGGTACCCAAGACTTACCTAACTCCTCCACCTCTCAACACACACACTTTCAAAAAGGTCTGACAATACAAAGTGAATTAGTGGCTAAACACTGCAGGCTCCTTCATCAGCAACAGGCCCAGAGTGAGAGAGCGAGAAGACTTCCAATACCTTCGAAAACGTTTTGTATTCAAAGGTATTGACCTCTCAAATGTCTGCTCTGAAGAGATTCTCAGGGCATCAACTTCAAGCCGCTTTAACGTGATTTATTTCTCAGCTTCTATCTCTAACTTGCGAATCTGCAGTTTGTAATCATAGTCTGCTCTACGCACCATTTCCTTCTCCTGGACCTCCAGCTGAAGACGGGCAAGACCAACTTTTAGTTTGGCATTACTACTTGCACCTAAGCTACCCGGAGAGAAAGCCTCAAACCTAGGAAGCGTTGCAGGAGGAGCTTCAGGACTAAACTTGTCAACTCTAGGTGTAGCTAATACACCTTCCCTATCATCTTCAATAGACTCTTCAGCCCTAGGCTGAGTTGACATGCTTGGGATTACAAGAATCTTTAACTCCTCTAGTTTTTGCAGGATTTCTCTCTTATCTCTTTTTTTACTTTATACTTGTCTACTGAAATGTTAAAGTGAGCTGCAATACATAACATGTCATCTTTGTGACAGGAATACAACGTATCAACACTTGGACTTTCAATAAAGTCCTGTAAGTCAAACCCATTTTTCAGCCTATGTACAACACCTACAATGACTTCTCAATTATTGGTTGTTTTTAGCTCAGGAAAATAGAGATCCCGGACGAGTCCCCATTAGTTACGTCCCCACTAAGGTCTAGGGGACCTGGAGACAATAACATACAACCAATAATTAATGAGGGAGTCAGCGTAACAGTTTACAAAAGGTTTATTTTGTAAACCCAGAAACCGAACAGGACATGTAACTGAAACCTTAGTTGGTGAGGAGGAGGAGGAGGTCAAAAGGATTGCGCCAAACAAAAGAAACAAGCATAACAAAACCCAGGCCTATCTCTACATCTATCCTTTGAAAACCAAACTCAAACAAAAACCCTCACTAACTAAACTACAAAGACTTTGACAAAACAATATACAGGGGTGACAACAATCCGCTAACCTAGTGTGTCTAAACATTAGTTAGCTACGTGGTGAGAAATGTACAGGGTACCCCAGACTTAACCTAACTCCTCCACCTCTCAACACACATACTTTCAAAAGGTCTGACAATACAAGTGAATTAGTGGCTAAACACTGCAGGCTCCTTCATCAGCAACAGGCCCAGAGTGAGAGAGCGAGAAGACTTCCTGGGTGCCTCCTGTATGGTCGGCCCTGGCTGCTGATAGGCCAGCTGAGGAGGGAGAGGATCCAATCAGCCATCAGACTCGGTGCACAGGCAGAGACCGATCAGCTGCTGATTAGCTGTGCAGAAGACAGGGAGAATAGAGAAACACATGAGGGAAGGAAAACCACACCAGTACGGCCTGCCTGGCACGTAACAGTAGACAAAGACAAAGCGGTTAAGGAAGGTCACGCAAGACATCATTGATCATAGCCTGGAAAACTGCTGGGGGCGTTAGTGAGACCAAAAGGCATGACCAGATATTCAAAATGGCCCAATGGAGTGTTAAACGCTGTCTTCCATTCATCCCCCTGGCGGATGCGGATCAGATGATAGGTGTTTCGAAAGTCAAGCTTGGTGAACAGGGTTGCCTCTTGGAGAGGTTCAAAAGCTGAGGTGAGAAGGGGTAATGGGTACTTGTTCTTGACCGTTATATTGTTTAACCCCCGAAAGTCTATGCAAGGTCGTAGCGACTTATCCTTCTTGCCTACAAAGAAGAACCCGGCACCCACAGGAGAAGAGGAGGGACGAATAATACCAGCAGCCACAGAGTCCGTGATATAAAGCTCCATAGCCTCCCTCTCAGGACGGGACAGATTGTAGAGGCGGCTGGAGGGCAGAGGAGCTCCAGAGAGCAGATCAATTGGGCAGTCGTAGGGTCGGTGGGGAGGAAGAGAGAGGGCCCTCTCTTTGCTGAAGACCCAACGCAGGTCGTGGTAAGTAGTAGGAACACCAGTCAAATCTACAGATGCATCAGGGCAGACAACAGGATTTGGGGAAACAGAAGTTGAAGGTATGGCAGAACACAGGCAGTTAGCGAGACAGTGCTGATCCCATTCAATAATCCTTCCCTTAGCCCAATCAATGTGTGGGTTGTGAGTACGTAGCCACGGGTAACCCAAAACCAGAGGTGTAGAAGGAGAGGATATTACCTTAAACTGGATAAGTTCACGGTGGTTTCCGGAGGTGATTAAGTCACAAGGGTTGACTGTGCTGTGACTGAGGAGATGATTTCTCCATTTAGAGCATAGGCAGTTAACGGTTCCTCTAGCGGCTCCAAGCAGAGTCCCAGCTGTTCAGCTAGCTCCTGGTCCAAAAAGCTATCCTCCGCACCAGAATCAATGAGAGCCTGGAGAGGCAATGTCATAGAACTAACACAGAGCTTGGCGGGAATAAGAAAACGAGTCAAGGATGGGGTTAGAGATGATTGCTGTGGACTCGTCAGAACCCCCCAATCTTACTGACGAGCCTCCCAGTTTGGACGTACTGGGCAGTTGGGAATGCTATGCCCAGTCTTTCCACAATACAGGCATTGGCCTGCACCTATCCGGCGCTGACGCTCCTCCAGAGAAAGTCTAGCACGACCCAGTTGCATGGGCTCCTCCTGAGAAGAGGTGCGCACGCTGGACGGTGGAGGAAAAGATGGAGGTCTAGACACCGAGTGAGCAGAGTAGGAGGAAAAACTGGGCTTACTGAGTGAAACTGGTGAATCCCTCCGTGTTCGCTCAGCTCGGCGCTCCCGTAGACGACCGTCCAAACGAGACACTAAGGAGATCAGCTCTGAGAGATCCGCTGGAACGTCTCGTGCTGCCAATTCGTCCCGAAGCTGGTCACTTAATCCTCTTAAAAAACACCGCCTTGAGAGCCGCCTCGTCCCATCGGAGCCTCTGCAGCGAGTGTGTGAAACTCGATGGAGTAATCAGCCACTGTCCGGCTTCCTTGTTGCAGGCTAAGCAGCTTATTCTCGGCGGAGCAGGAGGAGTTGGGATGATCAAAACAGCTGAGAACCGATCAGAGAAGCCCTCAAAACGTAGTGTCAAAATCCACCGAAAGAATTTAAAAGCCTCTGCCCAGGTTAAAGCTCTCCCGCGGAGCAACCCCAAAACAAAATTAATCCTCGTTGCTTCAGCAGCAAATGCAACAGACGCTGGCGAAAAACCTTGTTACATTGAAACAAAAAACCTCTGCATTTCTCCACATCTCCGTGAAATGGCTCAGGATCGGTGATAGGAAAATCCTGGCGAGGAAGTGGGCAAAGGCACTGGACTGGGAGTAGCCTGAAATGCTGCCCGTCGAGGTAGTGAGAGTCGAGATCTGGCACGCCAACTCTGAGACATGATGAGCCATGGACCGGTTACTCTAAACCAGTGGTTCTCAAACTTTTTCTGTCAGGCCCCCCCTTTGGAGAAAAAAAAAAGTCGGGCCCCCCCCAACACAAATAGTCAGGCTCAGTGGCGGCGGCCAAAGATTTATTTTGGGGGTACTGTGGGTAGCTTGACGTTTCATAGAGGGTGCTCAAACATTTAGGGTTTCCATTAATGTACCGGGCGCTACAGTGGAATGTTCTACTGCAACACTCCCCACGCATACACACAGTGTACCCGCAACTGTTACAATGAAGGCTCAATAATCAGCTCACGGCATATAGGTGTAAGCAGGGGTAAAGTGCTATTTTTATAGGTGGTGTGTGGACCTCACATAGGGGGGTCCGGGGGCAAGCTCCTCCGGGAAGATTTATTTTAAATATTGAAGTTAAAAGCATCAATCTGGTGCACTTTGAGAGCAACATGAAGAGATTTACAGTATGGATACATCTCTCAACACAGAACTGTAAACAGATTTACTATTTCTTTATGGATATTTTACAAATCACTCCCCTTTTAAACGTTATACATTTTTTAATGTCATATAGTATTTCATAATTGTTTTAAATTTATTTATATTAATGGTGACCAAAACGTTTGAGACCCACTGAGATAACACTGAGAGAGTCCTTTAGCTCACTGAGTCTCTCAGTCTGACAGGAGAGGACTCTCCTCCACTTTGTTGTTGAAAAAACTCCTTATATCCGTTAGCGTAGCTCGCTAGCACCAGAAGCTAACAACAACGATCTCCGGTATCGGTGCGTTCTCTCTCTCTCTCGCGCACACACACAAAATGGCTGTTCCACACACACACAGAGCCGAGCTTGAATGAAACACAGACACCCAGACGTAATTGTACTGTACCATATTATTTTCGAATCAATAATTTTTCAAAATATGATTTTTTTTTTTTTTTAAATTGAAAATCTTTTAAAAAAAAAATTTTTAATAACCATTTTTTCTCCTGGTCTCTCGCGCCCCCCCTGTCATGCCTCTGCGCCCCCCACTTTGAGAACCACTGCTCTAAACCAACGCTCGGATGAGCTTTTCGTGTTCACCCAGGAAGGAAACCCTGACTTGACAGGGCATGAAGGATTGGGGTAGAATCCGCTCCGGATCCTGCGGGGTTAATTCTGGCCAGTTCTTCTGTTACGCTCCTCGTAAAGAGACTCAAAACTTGAACCCGCTATGCAAGAACACTTGGGACGGAGACTTAGGTGAAGTGTCAAAAAGACTGGATTTATTCAAGTCCTCAAAAAACAGGCAGGAGACAAAGCAAACTCTCAACAGAGTGGGAGGAACGTGGAGCAGGGCTGAGACGGAGGTTGGGCTGGACGTGGCAGGCAGGACGGAATGGAATATGGAGTTTCTGGAACAGGCACAAAACAGAACAGGATTAGTATATGAAAAATCCAACTGGAAGAGTATACAAAAAGACTAGCAATTCTAGTCAGCCGGAACTGGAGTTACCACTGTGAGTATACGAAGAACTGGCAAAGTCTGATGATCGAACCGGAGTTTTAAGGCAGCAGCAGGTGAGTAGTGGTAATCAGTGATGATGAGAAACAGGAGCGGAGGTGAGTTGGCGGGGGAAACGGAAAGTAGGTCAACCACGCCCAGCCAGGAAGACAGACAAACAGAAAAAAGGAGAAGGAGATACTGCAATTCCTCATAAAAGTTGGGAGGGGTTGATTCGATAAGAACAGCTGCACTGTTATTTTGTTCAATCCAGTTTCTGTTAAAAACATAAAATCGAGATTGTGCTCAGTGATAAAATCATTGATTAAAAATGTTTTTTTCCTGCCAAAGACCTGACATTTAATAAAGCTAGTTTAAGTTTGTTAAACACACTATCAGTCATGTTTTTTGTAACAAGCTGTGGCTGACATGGAATCACTGCTAAATTAGATAAACTCACACAAACGTTTGAGCGCTTCCTGTTTCTATTGATTCACCGCTCTTAATCTATTACCTATCAACACAGATATCGGCAAAGCTACTGGCAGGCAGGGCCCCGACATGTCCTGGAAAGAGTTGAGAGTGGCATACGCCCTTGAGCCTGGACTCATCAGGGAGGAAACTTATACAAAATGTACACCACCCCAAATTGATTATGTTGTTGATAGTGCTACAGATGCGCTGCAAATAAAATAAGACTCTGTTGCTACTTTGAAAAAGAAGAAAAATAAACAACATAGATTAGCTCCATGGCATAATGCCGAAACCCTGCAAAATAAAGCAAAAGTCGAGACAACTTGAAAGGATTATGGCGTTCCACTAAACTTGAAGAATCTCGTTTAATTTGGCATATTACTCTCAATGAATATAAGAAAGCACTGCGTAAAGCGAAAGCAGCTTACTACTCTTCATTAATAAATGAGATTAAGAATAATGCAAGATTTCTTTTCAGCACTGTAGCCAGGCTGACAGAGAACCATAGCTCGATTGAGCCTTCTATTCCCATAGCACTCAGTAGCAATGATTTTATGTGCTTTGTTAACGATAAAATTGTTACTCTTAGAAACAAAATTAATGACCTCTTGCCTTTGACCAGTATAGTGTTATCAACAGCTCCCGGAAACGTAAGTTATAATATTACACTAGATAGTAAACTAGAATGCTTTTCAGCCATAAACCTTGAACAATTAAATTCAATGATTCTCTCTTCTAAACCATCAACGGGTATCTTAGACCCGATTCCAACTAAGCTGTTGTGAAAGAAGTTTTTCCATTAATTAGCACTTCTTTATTAAATATTATGAATATGTCTTTATTATCAGGCTATGTTCCACAATCATTCAAAGTAGCAGTGATAAAACCGCTTCTTAAAAAGCACAACCTCGATCCAGAGGTTTTAGCCAACTATAGACCTATTTCTAATCTTCCGTTCCTCTCAAAAATTATTGAGAAAGCAGTCGCAAAAACAGTTGTGTGATTACTTAAAAAACAATGATTTATTTGAAGATTTCAGTCTGGGCTTTAGAACACATCATAGCACAGAGACAAGCTCTGGTTAAAGTCACAAATGACATTCTAATAGCCTCTGACAAGGGACTTGTCTCTATTCTTGTTTTGCTCGATCTCAGTGCTGCATTTGATACTATCGACCATGATATCTTATTGCAAAGACTAGAGCACTTAGTTGGCATACAGGGAACTGCTTTAAGCTGGTTTAGGTCCTATCTATCTGAACGCTCTCAGATTGTACGTGTCAACGATGAATCTTCCACGCAAACCAAAGTTAGCCATGGAGTGCCACAGGGCTCAGTGCTCGGACCTATTTTGTTCACATTATATATGCTTCCGTTAGGAAATATTATAAGGAATTATTCTGTAAATGTTCATTGTTATCGGATGATACTGAACTATATTTATCCATCAAGCCTGATGAAATTAATCATCTAAATAAAATTCAAGACTGCCTCAAGGACTTAAAAACGTGGATGACCTTAAACTTTTTGATGTTAAACACGACCAAAACTGAAGTTATTGTACTTGGCCCGAAGAATCTACGAAACAAATTATCTAAAGATATACTAACTATGGATGGCATTAATTTGGCCTCCAGTGAGACTGTAAGGAATCTTGGTGTTATATTTGATCAGGATTTATCATTTAACGCCCACATAAAATGAATTTCAAGGACCCGCCTACTTCCATCTACGAAACATTGCAAAAATCAGGCATATCTTGCCTCAAAACGATGCAGAGAAACTAGTCCATGCATTTGTTACTTCAAGGCTGGATTATTGTAACTCCTTATTATCAGGGTGTACCAAGAAGTCAGTCAAGTCGCTTCAGCTGATTCAAAATGCTGCAGCTCGTGTACTAACCAGAGTTAGGAAAAGGGACCCACATTACTCCTGTTCTGGCTGCCTTACACTGGCTCCCTATAGAACACAGGATAGAATTTAAAAGTATCTTCTCGCCTACAAAGCCCTTAATGGGCAGGCGCCATCTTACCTTAAAGAACTCATTATACCATACTGTCCTACTAGGGCATTGCGTTCCAAGAATGCAGGGTTGTTGGTTGTTCCTAGAGTCTCTAAAAGTACAATGGGAGCCAGAGCCTTTTCTTATCAAGCTCCACATTTGTGGAATCAGCTTCCAGTTTGTGTTCGGGCGGCAGACACCCTATCCGTTTTTAAGAGTGCGCTTAAGACCTTCCTTTTTGATAAAGCTTATAGTTAGGGCTGATTAGATTCAGCCCCTAGTTTTGCTGATATAGGCTTAGTTTGTCGGGGGACATCTTACTTCTTCCTTCTCTCTGTCTATACCTGTGTACTCTCATGTTCCGATTAACCCAGCTTCCCCAAATGTCTTTCTTTTTGGTGTCTATATACGCCAGGATCCGGAGTCATGGATGATCCTGCGGTCCTGTGTCCTGGATCGCGAGCCCTGGATCTTGAGTCATGGCTTTGGTCCTGGATCATAGGTCCTGGATGGATATCCTTGTGGATTCATCTTCCTATTATACACACATGCATTTCCAAACATTTGGACTACCTATTTTGCAAATGTATTATCTTTTCAATTTACACACGGCATCTATTGCACGTCTGTCCGTCCTGGGAGAGGGATCCCTCCTCTGTTGCTCTCCCTGAGGTTTCTCCCATTTTTCCCTTTAAACTGTGGGTTTTCTCCGGAAGTTTTTCCTTGTACGATGTGAGGGTCTAAGGCAGAGGGTGTCGTATTGTCATACTGATATTCTGTACAAACTGTGAAGTCCACTGAGACAAATGTAACATGTGATATTGGGCTATATAAATAAACATTGATTGATTAATAAAAATATCCCCCGATACTTGGTTCTTCATAATTTTGTATATCATACCGTTTGATTTCGATAACAAACCAATGAATGCAAGCGAAGAGTCTGACTATTTGATTGTTAATCTACATTGACACACAATAATTATGTATAACAATGCTCTCCCTTATTTAGAAGACAACATATGTATCTTCACATCAAGGAAAGTCAATCAGACGGTAACGATGGTGAACATGTATCAGTGTCCCAGCCTGACTTGGACGAGAGATGTTGTTTCATGGTCAGATCCATAATTTGAAATACACAATACACAGGTGTTAAGGACACCCTGTAGGAT